>NC_045454.1:23339130-23347300 GCF_002776525.5 Piliocolobus tephrosceles | reverse complement strand
GATCCGCCCGCCTCGGCCTCCCATAGTGCTGGGATTACAGGCGTGAGCCACCGTGCCCAGCCAATAAATTATTTTTAATTAATTTTGTTGTGTTTTGAAACAATCACAAATTTACCAAAAAAATTGCAAGGACAGTACAAAACTGTTTGGTTTTACCATGAATAAAAGTATTTATTTAGAATGAGAAAAGTCAAAACATATTACAAATTTAAAATACCACAAAATGGCCAGGTATGATGGCTCATGCCTGTAATCCCAGCACTTTGGGAGGCCAAGGCAGGAGGATTGCTTGAGCCCAGGAGTTTGAGACCAGCCTGGGCAACATAGCAAAATTTAGCTGGGCATGGTGGTGCATGCCTGTAGTCCCAGCTATTCTGGAGGCCAAGTAGGGAAGATCCCTTGACCCCAGAAGTTCCAGGCTGCAGTGATCATGCCACTGCACTCTAGCCTGGGTGACATAGTAGGACTCTGTCTCTAAAAAAAAATAAATAAATAAAAATAAAATACTATGAACATCACAAAATTCAGAACAACACCATATTAGTATTTCATTTCTATATTATTAATCAACTGGCTGATGTAACATTCTTCCTACATAATTTGGCTATCTACCCTGATCACTTCTTCAAATAGCTACAATAATATATGTTTTTATTGAGAGAACAGAAAAGCAATTTTGCATTTCCTCTAGAGTGGTTGATCCAAAATTGTGATTTTTAAATTACTGATATTGGAGGAAGCAAAACTTTTTTTTTTTTTTTTTTTGAGACGGAGTCTCACTCTTTCACCCAGGCTGGTCTTGAATTCCTGGGCTCAAGCAAGCTGCCTGCCTTGGCCTCCTAAAGTGCTAAGACTACAGGCATGAGCCACTGCACCCAGCCCAATACTATTTTTTGATGAACCATTTCATATTGTTGCGGACATGATGCCCCTTCACGCCCAAAATACCATGTGTTTTCTATAAACAAGAATATTCCCCTCCATAACCACAAACAGTCATCAATACCAGGAAGTCACACAGCTGCATTACTAATACCTGCTCTTCCAACCCACACAGGTTTTACCAGTTGTCCTGGTAGCATCCTTTGTAGCAAAGCATCCAGCCCAGGATCAACACATTTAGTGGTCACATCTCTTCAGTTCCTCCATCTTTCCCTGACTTTCATGACCTTGACACTTTTGATTATCACAAGTCACTTATTTTGTAGAATGTCCCTCAATTTGGGCTGGGCTGGTATTTTCTAATGATAAAGTCATTTTATGTGACCCAGCAATTCCATTCTTAGATACATACAAAATAACTGAAAACAGGTGCTGAAACAATTTTTTTTCTTTTTGAGGCCAAGTCGCACTCTGTCTCCCAGGCTGGAGTGCAGTGGCACAATCTCGGCTTACTGCAACCTCCACCTCCCGGGTTCAAGCGATTCTCCTGCCTCAGCCTCCTGAGTAGCTGGGATTACAAGTGTACATCACTGTGCCTGGCTAATTTTTGTATTGTTAGTAGAGACGGGTTTTCACCATGTTGGCCAGGCTGGTCTTGAACTCCTGGCTTCAAGTGATCCGCCTACCTCAGTCTCCCAAAGTGCTAGGATTACAGGTGTGAGCCACCACACCTGGCCTCAAATACTTCCACACAGATGTTCATGGCAGCGTTATTCACCGTAGCCAAAAGGTGGAACAACCCAAATCCCCATCAAAAGATGAATGGATAAACAACGTAAGATATATCCACACAATGAAATATTAATTCAGCTATGAAAAGGGATAAGTGCTAATACACACTACAAAATGGACAGACTTCAAAAACATTGTGTGGCCAGGGGCAGTGGCTCACACCTGTAATCCCAGCACTTTGGGAGGCCGAGGCAGGTAGATCACCTAAGGTTGGAAGTTCAAGACCAGTCTGGCCGACGTGGCAAAACCCCATCTCTACTAAAAATACAAAAATTAGCCGGGTGGGGTGGTGGGTGCCTGTAATCCCAGCTACTTGGGAGGCTGAGGCAGGGGAATCACCTGAACCCGGGAGGCAGAGGTTGCAGTGAGTCGAGATCAGGCCACTATACTCCAGCCTAGGTGACAGAACGGGACTCTGTCTCAAAAACACAAAAATAAAAATAAGCCTGGATCAGAATACAAAGTTCTTCTGGATTTTAAAACTAAAACTTGAGTTCTGGTTCTGGAACAAGATGGTACTTTTCCTTGCTCCTCCCTTTGGTATAAAGGCTTACTCCCATGTGCTACCTTACATCTGGTAAAACCAGGAGAGCCTCTAGTGGCCTAATTGCAACATTCCCTCCTCACTCTGCTCTCATTGATAGGGTCCTTTAGCTAAGCAGCCCTCCTCATCAGGGACACTAAGAGCAGTTCTTGTTTGTCCCTGAGTATTGGCTTTTGGTCCCCGTTAGCCCATGGAATTGTCCAAAAAGACCGTCACAACCTCCCTTGGAAACCAGGGAGCACCCCACGCTCTTGATACTGCAAAGCCTGCCTCCCACAGACCCTGGCTGCTCCTTCTGTCCCCAACACCCTTGTGACCCTGTGTGGCGTGTGGTGCTCTCCATCCCAGGCCATGAGTATATGTAACTAACTGTGGATGTCATCTGTCCAGTCTCACCAGTTGTATATTTGACTATCCCCACAATCCCAGGGCGGGAATTCCTCCCCCGCCCCAAGGGAGTGAAGAGGAGGCAATTAAAACATTCCCCTCTAAATAGAACTAAATATCCTGGGAATTATTTAACAGCCATAAAAATGACTTAAAGCTGCAAAGAGAAAGGTGAGCTAGCTACGGAAAAATAATGTAGTGAGTTCCCTGAAACTTTTTTTCTTCTTTTTATTTTTTTGAGACAGGGTCTCACCCTGTCACTCAGGCAGGAGTGCAGTGGTGTGATCTCGGCTCCCCGCAACCTCCACCTCGTGGGCTCAAGTGATTCTCCTGCCTCAGCCTCCCGAGTAGCTGGGATTACAGGCACACACCACCATACCTGGCTAATTTCTTTTTATTTTTAGTAGAGATGGGGTTTCACCTTGTTGGCCAGGCTGGTCTCGAACTCCTGACCTTAAGTGATCCACCGCTTCGGCCTCTCAAAGTACTGAGATTACAGGCATGAGCTACCATGCTTGGCCGTGTCTTCTTTTTTTTTTTTTTTCTTTTTTTTTTTGGGCGGGGTCTCCCTCTTTCCCCTCAACCTGGGGGCTGGGGGCGGATCTCAGCTCAGTGCAAGCTCCGCCTTTCAGGTTCACGCCATTCTCCTGCCTCAGCCTCCCAAGTAGCTGGGACTATAGGCGCCCGCCACCTCACCCGGCTAGTTTTTTTGTATTTTTTAGTAGAGACAGGGTTTCACCGGGTTAGCCAGGATGGTCTCGATCTCCTGACCTTGTGATCCGCCTGTCTCAGCCTCCCAAAGTGCTGAGATTACAGGCTTGAGCCACCACGCCCGGCCGTCTTCTTTTTTTTTATCTTCCATATACCCTAGACCAGGTGCTGAAGATTCCCACAACCTAGAAATTCCATTAAGCACTTAAAAAAAAAAAAGATAAGAAAATCTTGCTCTCTCTGGACAAATGGACAAAGAACAACGTAAGAAAAACCCAAAAGACGCCTAGTGGGGAGTCCCCATGCCCCCTCCACAACAGAAGCACTGGCAGGCAGCCTCACCTGACCCACCTGTAATCACAACCTGTGGAGGCAGCATCAGGTCAGCCCTGTGTCTATCTGCCCTCCATGCACTGGCAGAAGAAGACCCAGGCCCTCTAAACCATTTAGCAGAAGAATGTAGCTCACAAACACCAAACAGCTCAGGGAAGTGCCTTCTGCCTTAACTGATGACATCAACAGAGATGGGGCAGGGCTAGAAGTAGCCCTAGCAGTGCTAGAAGAATCAAGCAGTTCCAAATCACATTGAAAGTGTTCTGATGGGCCGGGCGCGGTGGCTCACATCTGTAATCCCAGCACTTTGGGAGGCTGAGGTGGGTGGATCACCTGAGGTTGGGGGTTTGAGACCAGCCTGACCAACATGGAGAAATCCCGTCTCTACTAAAAATACAAAATTAGCCGGGCATGGTGCGGCATGACTGTAATCCCAGCTACTTGGGAGGCTGAGGCAGGAGAATCGCTTGAACCTGGGAGGCAAAGGTTATAGTGAGCTGAGACTGTGCCATCTAGGCTGGGCAACAAGAGTGAAACTGGGCAACAAGAGTGAAACTCCATCTCAAAACAACAACAATAACAACAACGACAACAAACCAGGAAGAAAGTGTTCTGATGACCAAACTGTCCCTGGAACTAATGCCTACAAATGTATGTCAGAACCTATATACTAAAACTAAATAGAGTGACTGCCTGCTAAAACACATTAAAAAAACATTTTTTTAAAAGAGGCAGTCTTTTGTTCTGTCACCAGACTGCAATGCAGTGGTGCAATCACAGCTCACTGCAGCCTCAATCCTCTGGGCTCAAGTAATCCTCCTGCCTCAGCCTCTCAAGTAGCTGAGACCACAGGTGCACGCCACCATGCTTGGCTAATTTTTATCATATTATTATTTGTAGAGACAGGGTCTTGCTATGTTGCCCAGGCTGGTCTCAAACTCCTGGGCTCAAGCGATCCTCCCACCTCAGCCTCCCAAAGTGCTGGGATTGTAAGTGTGAGACAACATACACAGCCCTAAAACAGATTTAAATAGGATCAAGAGTGTGTTAACATAATATCCAGTGTCCAGAATACACTTGCAAAACACTCATCATACCAAAGAACCACCATTTGAATGAGAAAAGACACACTGTCTCTGAAACCTAATAAATCAGATGTTGGAATTACCTGACAAGAATTTTAAAGCAGCCTCATAAAAATGCCTCAACAAACACTTATACATTCTCTTGAAATAAATGAAAAAAAAAAAAAAGTTTAAAACTCTCAGCAAAGAAAGAGCAGTAATTTAAATAAAAAACCCAATGGATATTATAAAACTGAAAAATACAATAACTGAAATTTGAAAAAATGTATTAGATGGACTCAATAGTATAAAGGAGATGACACAAGATAGGAACGATAAACTTGCAACAGATCAATAGGATGTACTCCATCTAAACAACAGAAAGAAAACAGACTGAGAAAAAGGAGAAAGAGCTTCGGTGTTCTGTGGGGCAGTAACAAAAGACGTAATGCTTTTATACACAATCAGAATCCCAGAATGAGAAAAGAGAGTGTGGACTAAAAAAGTATTTAAAGAAATATGAAAAGAAATCCACCCCAAGATATATCATAATCAAATTCTGAAAACTAAAAACAAAGACAAAAATCTTAAAAATAGCCAGGCAAACAATGTGTTCCCTATAAATGCATACCAATTCCAATGATAATGAATTTCCCACTGGAAACCATGGAGGCCAGAAGGAAGTGGCCCAACGAGTTTTTTTTTTTTTTTTTGAGACAGGGTTTCACTTTGTCACCCAGGCTGGAGTGCAGTTGTGTGATCTTGCTTACTGCAACCTCTGCCTTTTGGGGTCAAGTGATCCTCCTACCTCAACCTCCCAAGTAGCTGGGACTACAGGTGCATGCCACCAGGCTTTGCTAATTTTTTAAGGTTTTTATAGAGACAGAGTCTCACAGTATTGCCCAGACTGGTCTTGAACTCCTGGGCTCAGGCGATCCTCCTGCCTTGGTCTCCCAAAGTACTGGGATTACAGGCATAAGCCACTGTGCCTGGACAGCCCAACATTTTTTAACTGTTGAAAGAAAAGAACCTCCCACTGCAAATCCTCTATCCAATGAAACTATCCTTCAGGAATAAAGGGAAAATAAAGTCATTCGCACACAAAGGAAAACTAAGAGAATTGTTGTTAGTGGATCTATCCTTAGAGGAATCTCCCCAGACGAAAGAAAATGGTAACAGAAGGAGGTTGGAGCATTTAAGTCTTATGTTAGAAAAAAGGAAAACTCTCAAATTAATCATTTAAGCTTCCTTCTCAATAACCTAGAAAAAGAAGAGCAAATTAATCCCGAAGCAAGCAGAAGGAAGGAAACAATAAATACAAGAGCAGAAATCAACAAAATTAAAAAAAGAAAGCAACAGAGAAAACTAAACCAAAATCTGGCTCTTCATAAAGATCAACAAAATATATAAAACTCTAGCAAGTCTGACAAAGAGAAAAATGGAGAAGACACACATCATCAATATCAAGAATGAAACAGATGATATTGCAATCGATCCTGCAGCCATTAAATGGATACTAATGGGATACTATAAATAACTTTACACTCATAAATTCAACAACTTAGAAGAAATAAGGCTATTCCTCAAAAACCATAAAACTGGGCCAAGATGAAATAGATAACCTGAATTTTTCCATAACTGTTAAAGACATTGAATTTGTAATTATAAAACTCCTGAAAAAGGAATCTCTATGGCCAGAATGTTTCATTAGAGACTTGTGCCAAACATTCAAAAATTAATGTTTTAAAAGATTCATAAACATCAATTTTGTACAATGTCTTTCAGAAAGCAGAAGAGGAGTGAACACTTTCAAACTTATTTTATTGAGGCCAGTATTACCCTGATACCAAATTTTGACAAAAAAGAAAACTACAAAGCTGGGCATGGTGGCTCACACCTGTAATCCCTGCACTGTGGGAAGCCGAGGTGGGCAGATCACCTGAGGTCGGGAGTTTGAGACCAGCCTGGCCAACGTGGTGAAAACCTGTCTCTACAAAAAATACAGAAATCAGCCAGACATGGTGCCTTGCGCCTGTAACCCCGGCTACTCGGAAGGCTGAGGCAGGAGAATTGCTTGAGCCCAGGAGGCAGAGGTTATAGTGAGCCGAGATCACACCACTGCACTCCAGCCTGGGCAACAGAGTGAGACTCTGTCTCAAAAGAAAAGAAAAAAGAAAACTACAGACTAACATGTCTTATGAACTTAGAGACTTTCTCGACAAAATTTTAGCAACTGAATTCAACGATGTATGAAAAGAATAATACACAATAACCAAGTGGAATTTCTTACAGGTATGCAAGGTTGGTTCACTATTCAAAAATCAATTAATGTCATCCACCAGATTAACAGGCTAAAGAAGAAAAATCATATGATTATGTCAATTGATGCATTTGACAAAGCATTTGAAAAATCAGCACCCATTCGTGATAACAACTCTTGGTACGCTAGGAATTGAAGGGGATGTCTTCAACCTCATAAAGGGCATCTGCAAAAAAGTCTAAAGCTTACATCATACTTCATAGCAAAATGCTGCATGGTTTCCCCTATGGTCAGAAACAGGATAAGAATGTTCACTCTTATCATTCTGATTGAACATAATATGGGAAGTTCTAGCCACAGCAATAAGGCAAGGAAAAGAAAGAAGAAGGATACAAGTTGGAATGGAAAAAAATAAAACTGTCTCTATTTGCAGATGACATGTTGTCTACAAGAAAAATCCCAAGGAATCTATAAAAAACTCCTAGAACTAATTAAAAAGTTCAGTGAGTTCAGTAAGGTTGCAGGACACAAGATTAACATATAAAATCAATTGCATTTCTATATACTGACAGCACACAAGTGGAAATCAAAATAAAAAACACAATACCACGTAAAACTGCTTCAAAGAAAATAAAATCCTTAGCTATAAACCTAACAAAACATGTACAGAATCTGTATGACAAAAATTACAACATGGCAGTGAAAGAAATCAAAGAAAACCTAAATAGTTGGAGAGACATACTAAGTTCATGGATTGAAAGACTTAACATAGTAAAAATGTCAAGTCTCTAAATGATCTATAGGTTTAATGCAATTCTTACCAAATTCTCAGCAAGAATTTTGTAGACATAAACAAGCTTATGCTAAAATTTAGGCTGGGCACGGTGGCTCAAGCCTATAATTCCAGCACTTTGGGAGGCCGAGGCAGGCGGATCACTTGAAGTCAGGAGTTTGAGACTAGCCTGGCCAACATGGTGAAACCCCGTCTTCACTAAAAATACATAAATTAGCCAGGCATGGTGGCAGGTGCCTGTAGCCCCTGGGAGGCTGAGGCAGGAGAATTGCTTGAACCCAGGAAGTGGAGGTTGCAGTAAGCCGAGATTGCACCACTGCACTGCAGCCTGGACGTTGCAGCGAGACTTTGTCTCAAAAATAAATAAATAAATAAATAAATAAATAAATAAATAAATAAATAAA
>NC_045454.1:23331279-23339120 GCF_002776525.5 Piliocolobus tephrosceles | reverse complement strand
AAATAAATAAATAAATAAATAAATAAATAAATAAATAAATAAATAAATAAATAAAACAATAACATTTGTAGGAAAAGACACAAGACCTAGCTTGACCAAAACAATTTTAAAAAAGTAAAAAAAAAAAAAAAAAAAAAGAATATAATGGGAGGAAACATTCTACTGGTGTTAAGATTTTAAGATTTTACTACATAGGTAAGTGAGTAAGACAATGTAGTACTGCCTAGGAATAGACAGATGGATCAATGGAACAGAATAGTGAATACAGAGGTAGATTCATATAAAGATGCCTGCCTGACTGTTGACAAAGAAGCAAAAGGAATTTAATGGAGGAGAAATAGACTTTTCACTAAATCTGCTGGAGCCATTGGACATTCATAGGCAGAAAAGTGAACTTCAACTTGTCTCACACCTCATACAAAAATTAACTAAAAATGGATCATGGACTAAAATGTAAAATGTAAACTTATCAAACATCTAGGAGAAAATATAAGAGGAGGCAGAGCACAGTGGTTCACACCTGTAATCCCAGCACTTTGGGAGGCTGAGGCGGGCAGATCACTTGAGGTTAGGAATTCAAGACCAGCCTGGCCAACATGGAAAACCCATCTCTACTAAAAATACAAAAAATTAGCTAGGCATGGTGGCAGGTGCCTGTAATCCCAGCTACTTGGGAGGCTGAGGCAGGAGAATTGCCTGGACCCAGGAGGCAGAGTTTGCAGTGAGCCGAGATCATGCCACTGCACTCCAGCCTGGATGACAGAGGGAGACTCTGTTTCAAAAAATATATATATACACACACACACACACACATACATGTGTGTATATATATGTGTATATATACATATACACACACACACATATATACATGTATGTATATATATGTGCTTGGTTAAACAAACTGTGATAGATTCATACCATGGAGTGCTACTGGCAATAAAAAGGAATGATCTACTGATACACACAACAACCTGAATGAACCTGCAGAAAATTATGTTGAAAAAAGCCAGTCTCAAAAGAATAATACTGTATGATACATGTATGTATATATATGTGCTTGTGTGTATATATATATGGAGATGTTCAGGATCTAAGACTGAGTATTATCTATAAAAACATGATCCATAAAAGGAAAATCTGATAAACCAGACCTTATTAACATTAAAATGAAAAACTTTTGCTTTGCATAAGGCTCAGGATGAAGAGGCAAAATAGATACTATTTGCAAATCACATATATGACCAAGGACTAGTATCTAGACTGTAAAAATCCCCTCAGAATTCAATAGTAAAAAAAGAAACAAAACAAAACTCTCCAACAATCCAAATTAGAAAATAGGCATAAAATCTGCACAGACATTTTGCTGAAGTGGGTATACAGATGGCAAATAAAGATGCTCAACATCATTAGCTGGTAGAGAAACGCAAATTAAAACTTATCGAGATACTACAGCACACCTATCAGAATGGCTAAAATTAAAAAGTAGTGATAACACCAAATGCTGGTGGGTGTGTAGAAAAACTGGATCACTTACACACTGCTGACGGGAGCACGTAAAATCGTTCCGCCACTCTGGAAAAGAGTTTGGTAGTTCCTTTGAAAACTAAAAGTGAACTTATCATACGACCCAGCAATTATACTCTTGGGCATTTTTTTTTCCAGATAAATGAAAACCTTATTTTTATGTAGAAGCGTGTACATAAGTTGTTCATAGACGCTTTATTCATAATAGCTCCAACTTGAAAACTACCCAAATATCCTTCAGTGGGTGATGGTTAAACAAACTGTGATAGATTCATACCATGGAGTGCTACTGGCAATAAAAAGGAATGATCTACTGATACACACAACAACCTGAATGAACCTGCAGAAAATTATGTTGAAAAAAGCCAGTCTCAAAAGAATAATACCGTATGAATCTGCTTGTATAACATTTGTAAAATAATATAATTATAGAGATTGAGAATAGATTCATCGTTGCCAGGGGTTAGGGTTAAGGGAGGATGGAGAAGAAGGAATGGGTATTTCTATAAAAGAGCAACACTACAAATCTTGTGATGGCACAGTTAAGTTTTTTTGTTCATTTGTTTGTTTGTTTTGAGACAGAGTCTTGCTCTGTCGCCCAGGCTGGAGCGTAGAGACGTGATCCCAGCTCACTGCAACATCCGCCTCCCAGGTTCAAGTGATTTTCCTGCCTCAGCCTCTCAAGTGGCTGGGATTACAGGCACCTGCCAGCACACCTGGCTAGTTTTTATATTTTAGTAGAGATGGGGTTTCACCATGTTGGCCAGTCTGGTCTCGAACTCCTGACTTCAAGTGATTCACCTACCTCGGCCACCCAAAGTGTTGGGATTACAGGTGTGAGCCACTGTGCCCAGCCCAATTAAATATCTCGATTGGGGTGATGGTCACACAAAGCTACACATGTGACAAAATTGCATAGAGCTACCTGCTCCCACACATGCATGCACACACACAAAGGCATGGATAGTCAGTAAAATGTAAATAAGCTGTGCATGACACCAATGTCCACTTCCTAGTGTTGACATTGAACTATAGTTATATAAGATGTTACCATAGCAGGGAATTGGGTGAAGTGTACACAGGACATCCCTATACATTTATTTGCAATTTCCTGTTAATCTATAACTATTTCAAAATAAGCAGTTTTAAAAAATAAAGCTTGAGGCCCGGCATGGTGGCTCACACCTGTAATCCCAGCACTTTGGGAGGCTGAGATGGGTGGATCACCTGAGGTTGGGAGTTCGAGACCAGCCTGACCAACATGGAGAAACCTCATGTCTACTAAAAACACAAAATTAGCCGGGCATGGTGGCACATGCCTGTAATCCCAGCTACTTGGGAGGCTGAGGCAGGAGAATCCCTTGAAGCCGGGAGGCAGAAGTTGCAGTGAGCTGAGATCGCACCATTGCACTCCAGCCTGGGTAACAAAAGCAAAACTCCATCTCAAATAAATAAATAAGTAAATAAAGTTTGAGAGTTTGAGCCCATGGAGGACTTCACTTTGGGCTCTGAGAGACCTGTCTCTGTGCTCTGCTGCCCCTCTGGAACAGGATGTCAGTTTTATTCTATGTCCTCACACAGTGCCTAACTCCTGTCGGGTGCTCAGTGAATATTTGCCCAACAAGAATGGTAAGGAATAAGGACATTGGGACTCCTTAGGGAGAAGTGAGAGCCCAGGATGCCCAGCTCCCCAGCCTTTGTTGGCCTTAATGTGTGTCTATACCAGGGGTCACCTAAATAAGCCCTAGGTACGGAAGAGAGCTTGCAATATTCCAGCAATGGGTATATGAAATGACACCAAGCTAGAGTTTGTTTATTCCTTCAGTATCTTCAGTAAAGGCAGGAGGTGAAAGGACCGTACAGCTAAGGTGCTGGGGATGTGGAGGGCCCATTCCCCATCTTTCTTCAGGGCACATTGAATATAGGCTGTTTTGGTTGTTGAAGTGCATTAGAAACCAGCTGAGGGCAAAATCACGAGTGTGTGAGGAGGTGTGGCTAAGAGAGGGGCATTCAGAGTTAGGTGGGCAGGAGAGGAGGCAGGGAGGTAGGGACGGTGGGGTCTGCCCCAGCATGGCCACGAGAGAAGGTGGGGCTGTTCACATGGCAGGTGGGGCTGTTCACATCTCTGAGCCATAGGCACAGCCCCAGGTGGGGCAGCCCAGATGGGGTAGCCCTTGTGCCTCCAGTCCCCATCCCCTAAGCCTTAGGGTTTACACCCAGTCTGTGGGTGGCAGGGAAGTATTTTCTGCCTTCTCTCTCTTCTCTTTCTTCCTCATGATGGCATCACCTCCTGATCTCTCTTCTCTCACTTAGGTAACACGAGCTCCATTATGTCACAATAGATGTGAGTAGTATTGAGGAGGTAAGAGTAGTGGGTCTTGAGGTAGGAGGCGGGATTCAACTCCAGAGGTGGGGCTCAGATGCTGGACCAGATTGAGGACTAGCTAAAACAGGGATGAGGTGGAAGCAGCTTTCCATAAGACACGCCCACCAGGGTGCCATGTCGGTTTATCTTGCCACGGCAACCCCCGGAAGATACCCCCTGCCTTTTCATGGCAATGAACCAGTGACCCAAAAGTTACTATCTCTTTTCTAGAAATTTCAGCATAAAACACCCCTTAATCTGCTTGCAGATAAGAGTGGGTATAAATCTGACTGCAAAACTGCCCTGAGCTGCTACTCTCTGCCTATGGGTTGTCCTGCTCTGCAGGAGCAGTGACAGAGCTGCAACAGGGCTTGAGCTGCAACACTGCTGCTTCAGGAAAGCTGTTTTCTTCTACCTCTGGTTTGCCTTTGTTTTCTTTGTTTTGTTTTTTATTTAGACAGAGTCTCGCTCTGTCCCACAGGTTGGAGTACAGTGGTGCGATTTCAGCTCACTGCAACCTTTGCCTCCCAGGTTCAAGCAATTATCCTGCCTCAGCCTCCCAAGTAGCTGGGACTACAGGTGGCTGCCACCACACCTGGCTAATTTTTGTATTTTTAGTAGAGACGAGGTTTCACCATGTTGGCCAGGCTGGTCTTGAACTCCTGACCTCAGGCCATCCGCCTGCCTTGGCCTTCCAAAGTGCTGGGATTACAGGTGTAAATCATGGCACCCAGCCTCTGGCTTGCCTTTCAATTATTTCCTGGGCAAAGCCAAGAACCCTAACGGGCTAAGCTCCACTTTGTGGCTTGCCTGTCCTGCATCAATCTGAGTGAACATTTTGCATGGGCCCAGCACACAGTGCCTCCCAAATGATAAATCAGACCTGTTCTGAGGACCCTGTGCTCTCATCTCAGTTCTTGGCACCCAGTGTGGGCCTGTCTCTGGCTGAGGACAGTGACTAGGAGCATGTCACCCCCCTCCCCATCCACCATGACTGTTTCAGAGATGGAAGTGTTACCCAGGCAGCTCCAGAGGGAACTTTACTGTGTGCATGGGATCTCCTGCTTCTGCTGGAGCTGGCAGCTACTTTCTCACCTCTTGGAAAGACCAAGAAGGAAACAGATGTCCAGGAGAGACAAACAGAGCTGAGGGCTGGGGCAGGAGACTGGGCCGTCCAGCCACAGCTGAAACAGCCTGAGCTTTTTCAGTTTATGTGAGCAAATACGTTTCCTTTAATGGCTTATGTCAGTTTGAACCGGGTTTTCTCTCCCTTGCAAAACAGAGTCCTCATCATATTGGATGTGGAGGGGCCATTCCCCATCTTTCTACAGGGCACATTGAATAGAGGTTGTTTTGGTTGTTGAAGTGTATTAGAAACCAGGTGAGGGCAAAAACATGTGTGTCAGGAGGTGTGGGTAAGAGAGAGCATTCAGAGTTAAGGGGGCAGGAGAGGAGGCAGGGAGGTAGGGACAGTGGGGATGATAAAAGGATGAGCTATCCTCACATTGTCACAGACCTAATGTGGATTTTCAGCATCACATCTGCTTTTTAACATGATAGGGAAAACTCTCCATCGCTATGAGAACCTAGGAAATGGCACGAGACTGGCCCACGATTCCTGCAAAGGGAAATCTCATCTGAGAAGCCGATGGATAGCAGAGTCTAGCAGAACGATGCTAAGACCTCAGAACTTCAGGGGCTGGGGATGAGGGTGAGCTAAAGGGCAGTTATTAAAACTTCTAAGAAGTATATTGGACTCTGGAACCCCCAAATTTAGGATTTGGGATGACCCCCACAGTGGTCCAACAGAGATACGCAAGAAAGAGTAAAATTTGTAAAGAATCTAATTCATATTCACAATTTTCAAAGGTAATTGCATCTAAAACATAAGAGGAAAAAAAAAAAAACCCGAAAATGGAACAATCTAGGGACAGAAATGTTCTCGGAGATGAAAAAGCTGATCACTCAATTTTCATATGCAAGAGAGCCTGAATGTCAAATAAAAAAATAAAATGCAAAAGAGGCAGGAGGCAGTGAACAAGACTAGATAATGAAAAAAGAAAACTGAGGCAGTGAATTAGAACACAGGATCAAAAAATTCTCCCAGGGAAAATTCAAGACATAAAAAAGACTAAATAATAGATATGAAGTTTGACTGAAGATAGCTCTCAGCTAGACAAAGTAGAATCACTGGAAGAGAAATGATCGTCAAAAAACCAATATAGAGCCTTCAATCCCAGCAGCATGGTGGGCTGAGCTAACAGAAACCCCTGCCCAGCACACACAAACAGAAACATTTGGTGAAATGTAATAATATAGACTGAGTATCCCTTATCTGAAATGCTTAGGACCAGAAATGTTTTGAATTTCAGATTTTTTTTTTTTTTCAGATTTTGGAATGTTTGCATTGTACTTATTGATTCAGCATCCCTAATCCAAAAATCTGAAGTCTAGAATGCTTCATTGAGTATTTCCTTTGAGTGTCATGCCAGCACTCAAAAAATTGGGAGCATTTTGAATTTCAGATGTTTAGATTAAGGATATTCAGTCTGTAGTTAATAATAATTAATAAAGCATTTTTAAATGCATGGCAGCTGGGCATGGTGACTCACACCTGTAATCCCAGCACTTTGGGAGGCCAAGGCAGGTGGATTGCTGGAGCCTGGGAGTTCGAGACCAGCCTGGGCAACATGGCAAAACCCCATGTCTACAAAAAATACAAGAAGTTAGCTAGGCATGGTAGCACATGCCTGTGGTCCCAGCTACTTGGGAGGCAGATGTGGGAGGATTTCTTGAGCCCAGCAGGTCGAGGCTGCAGTGAGCTATGATTGCACCATTGCACTCCAGCCTGGGAGACAGAGTGAGACCCTGTCTCAAAAAAAAAAAAAAAAAAAAAAAATACATGGCGGATCATGAAAGAGCAAAAGAAATTTAAATCCCCGAGTACCAGAAATGGAGGAACAACTCAAGGCCAGAGAAGTGAGTTCATGGTAGAAGCTGAAGCAGCTGTGAGCCTATCAGACTAGATGCAAAGCCAGGGGCCAGGGACTGGGGGGTAACATCTGCTGGAAAAAAAGGACGAGGACACAGATAACCCCAGGTAGGGAGCTGGAACCACAGTATGTGTGTAAAGCTGGGGCTCTGGAAAGGCTGTTCCCTAATGTGAGAAGAAACTAGAGAAACACCACTGGAGGGAGGCAACAAGAAAGTCTGTCTTTGCCTGAACCTCTAGATGGTAAAAAAAAAAAAAAAAAAAAAAAAACAAAGCAAATAAAAGAACAAACCCCCCACAACCTCTCATGAGAAAATAAAAACCAAGAATATATATGTGTAGGTACTGGATCCAAATTCATACTACTCACATTTTATAAGCCGCAAGGTGAGGAAATTCAAAACCCAGCCCAGAGTAGTGAAACTTCTGGACTTTCTTGGCATTAAAATGCATAGTTCAGGTCGGGTGTAGTGGCTCGTGCCTGTAATGCCAGCACTTGAGGAGGCTGAAGCGGGAGGATCACTTGAGGTCGGGAGTTCAAGACCAGGCTAGCCAACATGGTAAAACCCTGTTTCTACTGAAAATGCAAAATAATTAGCTGGGCATGGTGGTGCGCACCTGTAATCCCAGCTACTCGGGAGGCTGAGGCACAAGAATTGCTTAAAAAAAAAAAAAAAAAAAATCCTGGCCAGGCGCTGTGACTCACGCCTGTAATCCCAGCACTTTGGGAGGCCAAGGCAGGTGGATCACGAGGTCAGGAAATAGAGATTATCCCGGCTAACACGGTGAAACCCCGTCTCTACTAAAAATACAAAAAATTAGCTGGGCGTGGTGGTGGGCGCCTGTAGTCCCAGCTACTCGGGAGGCTGAGGCAGGATAGTGGGGTGAACCCGGGAGGCGGAGCTTGCAGTGAGCCGAGATCGTGCCACTGCACTCCAGCCTGGGTGACAGAGCGAGACT
>NC_045454.1:23308087-23331179 GCF_002776525.5 Piliocolobus tephrosceles | reverse complement strand
CTGGGTGACAGAGCGAGACTCTGTCTCAAAAAAAAAAAAAAAATCCTAGTTCTGTTCCGTGGCAACACTCCTATGACTCCAAGTACACAGAGCTCGCTTCCATCGACAAAGACAATCTCCACTGAAGATGAGCTCACAATTTTAAAATGTACATGTGTGAAGAAATAATTCATCTTGAAGTAGAGTCAGCAGACACAACATACAAAGGAGTATCACCCCGAGAATTCAAGGCAAAAGGACAAATTAAAAGAGACTGTAAAATAGTGCTGTAAAAGAACAATTTGAAAGGGCTCCAAGGGTGTAAGATGATAAGAGATAAAAGGACTGGGAATTACAATAAAGTAATTAGAGTCTACAAGGAAAAAAAAACCAGCAAATTTGAAAAAGAGAATAATTTTGTATTTTATCTTATTTTATTTTATTTTTAGACAGAGTCTTACACTGCACTGGAGTGCAGTGGCACGATTTTGGCTCACTGCAACCTCCACCTCCCAGGTTCAAACGATTCTCCTTCTTCAGCCTCCCAAGTAGCTGGGATTACAGGAGTGTGCCACCATGCCCATGATTTTTGTATGTTTAGCAGAGATAGGTTTCGCCATGTTGGCCAGGCTGGTCTCAAACTTCTGACCTCAGGTGATCTGTCCGCCTCAGCCTCCCAAAGTGTTGGGATTACAGGCGTGAGCCACTGCTCCAGGCCAAAGAGCATACTTTTAAACATACAAAATTAGCAAACTTGAAGACAACATAGCAACAGAAAACATAGAATAGAGGCAAAGTGAAGAAGAAAGATAAAAGACTTTAACAAATAAACAGTCTCAGTGACACATGAGACAATATGAAATAGTCTAAAATACGTAAAAAAGGAGATACACGATGAAGTGGGGGAGATTTTTTCCCAAGAAATAATGGTCCAAGATTTCCCAGAGTTGATGAAATATTTACACTCATAGATCAAAGAATGTTGACATCCCAAAGCAGGATAATCACAAATCGTAATTAAATGCTTGAAAACAGGTAATAAAAATAAACTTAAAAGCAGTTATATTAAAATATTTTAAAGGCACATTATATACAGGGCTTACAAAGATAAGAGTTAATGCTGACTTGTCAGAAACAATTACTTGATTGTTTTGATTACTTGTGATTACTTGTCAGTCATCAAAAAGAAAATGAAATAACATCTTCAGGTGCTAAAAGAAAAAAAGATCACTTTTGCTGGATATAGAATTACTGGTTGACTTTTTTTTTCCTTTTTAGCATTTGAGAAAATATTATCACTAGTGACCTTCACCTCAAGGAATAGCAAAGAAAGTTCTTCAGGCTGAAGGAATATGACACCTTGGATCAAATCAAATAAGGAAACTTGGATCAAATCAAATAAAGGGCTAGCTGCAGTGGCTCATGCCTGTAATCCCAGCACTTTGGGAGGCCGAGGTGGGGGGATCACCTGAGGTCAAGAGTTTGATACCAGCCTGGCTAGCATGGTAAAATCCCGTCTCTACTGAAAACATAAAAATTAGCCGGGCATGGTGGCAGGCCTCTGTAGTCCCAGCTACTCGGGAGGCTGAGGCAGGAAAATTGCTTGAGCCTGGGAGGCGGAGTTCGCAGTGAGCCGAGATCACATCACTGCAATCCAGCCTGGGCAACAAATTGAGACTCTGCCCTGCTGCCCCACCCCTACTCCCCCAAAATAAAAATCAAATAAGGAAAGAGAGGTGGAAATGGTAGATAGGTAAATAAATTTAAGCCTTTTCTTTTCTCTTCTTTTTAACTTTAAAAATATATTTGATTATTTAAAGAAAAACAGTAAAAATGCATTTTGAGGTTTATAACATATGCAGGAGTAAACTAGTGTACAGAGTGTACAGAGAGTGTACAGAGAGCAGGACGTAAATAGAGGTATACTATTGTACAGTTATTATACTATACATGAAGTAATATAATGTTACTTGGAGGTATTACATGAAGTCAACCTTAGAGCATGACTAAAAGCAAAATGAAAAAGTATTACTAATCAGCCAACATAGAAGTGGAATAAAGAAAAAAAAAATGTATCTAAAAGAAGGCAGGAAAGAGGAGCAAAAGAACCATGAAAATGGAACAAAAAGAAACAAACAAGACAGTGCACCAACACTCAACCATACCAATAATTAATTTAAACCTAAATGGTCTAACCGCCAAAAGGTGGAAATTGTCAAACTGGATAAAAAAGTAAGATGAAGGCGGGGCGCGGTGGCTCAAGCCTGTAATCCCAGCACTTTGGGAGGCCGAGACGGGCGGATCATGAGGTCAGGAGATCGAGACCATCCTGGCTAACACGGTGAAACCCCGTCTCTACTAAAAATACAAAAAATTAGCCGGGCGAAGTGGCGGGCGCCTATAGTCCCAGCTACTCCGGAGGCTGAGGCAGGAGAATGGCGTGAACCCGGGAGGCGGAGCTTGCAGTGAGCTGAGATCCGGCCACTGCACTCCAGCCCAGGAGACACAGCAAGACTCCGTCTCAAAAAAAAAAAAAAAAAAAGATGAAATTATACGCTGTTTAAGAAACACTTTAAGGTAGAGCACAATGGCTCCTGCCTGTAATCCCAACACTTTGGGAGGCCAAGGCAGGAAGATTGCTGGAGCCCAAGTAGTTTGAGACAAGCCTGAGCAACACAGTGGGACCCCATGTTTGCAAAAAGATGTTTAAAATTAGCTCGGTATAGTGGCACACACCTGTAATCCTAGCCACTCGGGAGGCTGAGGAAGAAGGATCACTTGAGCCCAGGAGGTTGAGCCTGCAGTGAGCCATGACCGTGTCCCTGTACTCCAGCCCACAGAGCACGACCCTGTCTCAAGAAAATAAATAAATAAATAAATAAATAAATAAATAAATAAATAAATAAATTTTAAATAAAAAACACAGATAAATGTGAAAAACAGAAAAATGGGATATCATACAAATACTTACAAGAAAACTGAAGTAGCTATATTAAAATGTTACAATGTAGACATCAGGATAGAGAATTACCGGAAATAAATAAGAGCATTACATAATGATGAAAAGCTCAATTCATCAAGAAGACATTAAAAACCTAAAATTTCATGCACTTAATAACAGAGTTGCAAAATGTGCAAAGCAAATAATAACATAATTAAAAAACAGAAACAGATACAATTACATTTATGGTTGGAGATTTCCCGAATCCTCTTTATTAATTGATCAAATAAGTAGACAGATTATCAAGTAAGAATATAGAAGACATGAACAATTTTTTTTTCTTTTTTGAGACGGAGTCTTACTCTGTCACCCAGGCCGGAGTGTAGTGGCACGATCTGGGCTCACTGTAACCTCCACTTCCCACATTTGACCAATTCTCCTGCCTTAGCCTCTCCAATAACTGGGACTACAGGCACGTGCCACCATACCTGCCTAATTTTTGTATTTTTAGTAAAGACAGGGTTTCAGCATGTTGGCCAGGCTGGTCTCGAACTTCTGACCTCAGGTGATCCACTCGCCTCTGTCTCCCAAAGTGCTGGGACGACAGGTGTGAGCCACCATGCCCAACCGAAGACATGAACAATATTATCAGCTAACTTGTCGTAACTGATATTTATAGAACACTACACATAATAATGGTGAAATACACATTTTTTTCAAGTGCACATGAATCATTTGCTACATAGATTGTATACTGTAGTATAAACAAGTCTCAATACATTTAAAAGGATTGAAATCATAGAGTATGTTTTCTAACCATAAAATGTTAATTTAAAAATCAATAAGATAGCTATTAAATCCTCAAATATTTAGAAATTAAACAATACCGTCTTAAATAATCTATGAGTCAAGAAGAAATCACTCAGAAAATTAGAAAATATCTTGAACTGAGTAAATGGAGCTGCAACACACTAAGTTATTAGTACACAGTTAAAGTGGAGTTGAGAGCACCAAAACGATGCTTAAAGGAAAACTTAAAAGCATTTAGAAAAGAAGCAAAGTTTCAAGTGACTATCACCACTGGGTCCTGATCTAAGCTGATCTAAGCTTCCATCATAAGAAGCTAGAAAAAGAAGAGCAAATTAAACCCAAAAGAAGTAGAAGAAAATCGGTTGGGCGCGGTGGCTCACGCCTGTAATCCCCACACTTTGGGAGGCGGAGGAGGGGAAATCACGAGGTCAAGAGATTGAGACCATCCTGGCCAACATGGTGAAACCCCATCTCTACTAAAAATACAAAAATTAGCTGGGCGTGGTGGTACATACCTGTAGCCTCAGCTACTCAGGTGGCTGAAGCAGGAGAATCACTTGAACCCGGGAGGCAGAGGTTGCAGTGAGCTGAGATTGCACCACTACACTCTAGCCTGGCAACAGAGCGAGATTCTGTCTCAAAAGAAAAAGAAATTGAAGGAAATAATATAAGTCAGGGTGGAAATCAATAAAATTAAAAATGTACAAATAATAGAACCACCAATGAAATAAAAACCTGGTTCTTTGAAAAGATCAATAAAATTATAAATATCTAATTAAAATGATCACAAAAAGGAATGAAGACATGAATAACCAACATAAGGTATGAAAGAGATGTCATCACTAAAGATCCTATAGACATTAAAGAATAATAAAGAAATATTATAAACAAATGTATGTCAACAAATTGATAAATAGATGACTGGACAAGCTTCTTGAAAGATACAAAGTATCAAAACTGACTCAGAAAGACGGTTGACTGGATGCATCCGGTATTCGTCTCTTCCTTGGAGAGGAACCAAAACAGCCCACAGGTAATCACACTTTGAATAGATCATCTAAGAGAGAACACTGAATTCAACAAAGAAGAACTGAAAGCAAGGAAGGAGAAAGAAATGAGGCAGCCTATTTAGCTGAGATTGGCTACAAGTCTAGAGTAGCCCTCTAATGTAGGGAAAGGTAAGTGAACGACCCTAGATCCACATTCCTTCTGTGGACTCCTATAATCCTAGTCAAGAGAGAGCCTGTCGACCCTCGCAGGTCCCAAGACGACCATAGGGAGCTGCCTAGAGACATGCAAAGGTATACATCCAGAATGATAATTCATGCTGGGTCCCACAAACTCCTGGGTCCTGAGCAGCTGCAACATGGCACCATTTTGAGAGTACAGGCCCCTACCAGACTAAGTCTGCCCTGGTACTGTACTGAGGCAGGAGCCACAGGCAGCAATCCCACCCCCCTACCCCGAGCAGAGGGACGGTTGCACATCTTCATGCACCCCAAGGACAAATTCCACTGTTTACACCACTGCCACTGAGGGCTGCCGGGGGCCAAGGCATGAGTGTGAGCAAAGCCTGTACACTGCCCCACAGCTGCCTGTCTATGGCTGCTGCCAGGGAAACCAACCTCGTCCTCCCCAGTAGCAAGGCCACAGTGCAGCAGCTGATGGCCTGACCTGAGCTTTCCATGAGCAGCCTGGGGTTCACCCCACCTCTGCCTACCAGCCAGAGATTGCATGTAGCACTGTGGGGCCTTAGGACAGGTCCACCTGGCCTGGCTTCACCCACCTTAAAGTATCCAAGCATGCCATCCAGGGGCCTGGGGATCACCTGTGCACACTGTCCAAGGTCCTGGGGATTGCCCAGCCTAGTCCATCACTAGTGGCACCTGAGCCCTCCCCCTGGGGTCTGAGGTCATGTCCACTCAAGCTCCCACTACTGCCACAGCTGGTATTCATCTGCATGTGCCATCTGTGGGTCTGGGGACCAGCCTGCCCAACCTGTCACAGCCATTACCAACTCCAGTGTGGACTGCTTGGGTCCCAGAAGGTTGTCTCACCACTGCTACCTCCATTGCTCAGGAGCTCAAGAGCCTGCCCACCCATCTGACTGCTGTCATTCCTAGCACCCAAGAAAGCCAGCAGGAGACCCAAGAATAGGCCTGCTAACACAAGTACCAGTGTATGCCACCCTGAGGCCCAAGGACAGGCATGTTCAACCCATTACTGTCACCACTGGGGACTGAAGACTGGCCCACTTAGCACCCCAGTCCTCAACAAAATTTCATCACAGCCTCCATTAACAACCATACCCTCAGCCACTGAAGAAATTGCAGACACCACTGGCAATGTCTACAGCCAGATAAATCATACAGAGACTACACTACTGTACACACCCAGAATTTAAACCAAAGTGCCCTACCTACCAATACCATAGATACCTCTTAAGGAAAAAGTCCTCCCCCATGAAAGCAAATTCAAAAAAATAAAAAGGAAGAAGCAATTGTTATATCAGATGTGCACATATCAATGTAAGGACACAAGAAAAATGAAAAATGAATGCGACACCTCCAAAGGAACCCAAGAAATCTCTAGCAACAGATCTCAAAAATAAATTAATGAAATAAATGAAGAAAAGAATAAAAAATATATATATAAAAATAAAAAAGAAGAAAAAAATAAACAAAAATAAACTAATGAAATCCCAGAAAAAGAATTCAAAATATTGATACTAAAGAAGTTCAACGAGAAACAAGAGAATTCTGTAAAACAACACAAATCAGAAAAACAATTCAGGATATGAATGAGAAATTTACCAAAAAGCCAAGCAGAAAAAAGAACTAAGCAGAAATTCAGGAACTGAATACTTTATTCAATGAAATACAAGGTATATTTGAAAACTTCAACAATAGACTAGAACAAGCAGAAGAAGAATCTTAAAATTTGGCTGGGTGAGGTGGCTCATGCCTGTAATCCCAGCACTTTGGGAGTCCAAGATGGGCAGATCATCTGAGGTCAGGAGTTTGAGACCAGTCTGGTCAACATGGTGAAATCCCATCTCTACTAAAATACAAAATGAGCTGGGTATGGTGGCACATGCCTGTAATCCCAGTTACTTGGGAGGCCGAGGCAGGAGAATCGCTTGAATCCAGGAGGCAGAGGTTGTAGTGAGCTGAGACTGCGCCATTGCATTCCAGCCTGGGTGACAAGAGCGAATCTCTGTCTCAGAAAATAAAATTAAATAAAAAAAAAAAAAAAAAAGAGGAAAGAAAGAGAGAGAGAAAGAATCTCAGAACTTGAAGACAGATCTTTTGAAATAACCCAGTCAGATAAAGATAAAGAAGAAAAAGAAGGAGCCAAACCATCATGACATGTGGGACACTATAAAGTGAGCAAATATTCAAATTTTTGGTGTATCAAATGGTGAAGGAAAAATGAAAGGGTTAGAAACCCTATTTAATGAAATAATAGATGAACTTTTCCCAAGACTAGCAAGAGATTTAGACATCCAGATACACAAGGCTCAAAGATCCCCAAATAGATACAATTCAAAAATATCTTCTCCACGTACCATTATAGTCAAACTGTTGAAGTCAAAAACAAAGAGAAAATTCTAAAAACAGCAAGAGAAAGCATCTAGTCATCTAGAAAGGAACCCCCGTCAGACTTATAGCAGATTTCTTAGGGGAAAACTTACAGGCTAGCAGAGAATGGGATGATATATTTTAAGTGATGGGAAGCAAAAACAAAAACAAAAACCTACCATCCCAGGATACTCTACCCAGCAAAATAATCATTCACAAACAAAGGAGAAATAAAATCTTCCCCAGATAAGCAAAAGCTGGGGAATTCATCACCGTTAGACCAGTCCTACAGAAATGCATAAGGGAGTCCTACACCTGGAAGTAAAACATCAATACTAGCATCATGAAAATACACAAAAATATAAAAACCACTGGAAGAGCAAACACACAAACAAGAAAGAGAAAAAAAACTGAAATGTTATGAGTATAGAATATCACAAAACCATAGTGATAAACAAAAAGAGAGAAAGAAAAGAACAAAGGGTATAGAAAACAAGCAGAAATCAAGTAATAGAATGACAAGAATAAGCCCTTACATATCAATAATAACCTTGAATACAAATGAATTAAATTTCGACCAGGTGTGGTGGCTCATGCCTGTAATCCCAGCACTTTGGGAGGCTGAGACAAATGGATCACCTGAGGTCAGGAGTTTGAGACCAGCCTGGCCAACATGGTGAAACCCTGTCTCTACTAAAAATACAAAAAAAAAAATAAGCCAGGTGTGGTGGCCGGCACCTATAATCCCAGCTATTCGGGAGGCTGAGGCAGGAGAATTGCTTGAACCTGGAATACAGAGGTTGCAGTGAGCCAAGATAGTGCCATTGCATTCCAGCCTGGGCAACAGAGAGACTTCATCTCCCCCAGAATTACAATAACAGTAAAATAAAATAAAAATAAGTAAATAAAAATGGCCTACATTTCCACTTATATAGACTGACTGAATGGAAAAACAACAACAACAACAACAACAAAACATGACCTAACAATATGCTGCCTACAAGACTGAAAACAAAGGAATGGAAGAATATATTTTATGCCAATAGAAACCAAAAGTGAGCAGGAGTAGCTATGCTTATGTAAGTCAGACTTTGTGTCAAAAATTGTATAAAGGAGACAAAAAAGATCACCATATAATGAAAAAGGGATCAGTTCAGCAAGAGGATATAACAATTCTAAACATATATGCACCCAACACTGGAGCACCTAGATATATAAAGCAAATATTATTAGATCTAAAGGAAGAGATAGACTCCAACACAGAAATAGTTGGAGACTTCAACACCCAATTCTCAGCATTAGACTGATCATCCAGATAGAAAATTAAGAAAAAACATTGGATTTAAACTGCACATTAGGCCAAATGGACATAACAGAAATTTATAGAACATTTCATCCAACAGCTGCAGAGTACATATTCTTCTCATCAGCACATGAAACGTTCTCCAGGATAGACCATATGTTAGAACACAAAACAAGTCTCAATAAAATTTTAAAAATTAAAATTATATCAAGTATCTTCTCAGACCACAATGAAATAAAACTAGAAATCAATAACCAGAGAAACTTTGAAAACTGTACAAATACATGGAAATTAAATGACATATGCTTGAATGACCATTGGGTCAAGAAAGAAAGAGGAGATTTAAAAAATTTATTGAAATAAATGAAAATCGAAACAGAACATATCAAAACCTATGAGATACAGCAAAAGCAGTTCTAAGAGAGAAGTTTATAGCAATAAATACCTACATCAAAAAGTAGAGAAATTTAAAATAAATAATTTAATGATATACTTCAAGGAACCAGAAAATCAAGAACAAACCAAACCCAAATTAGTATAAGAAAATAAATAATCAGAACAGAACTAAATGAAATACAGACTTTAAAAATACAAAGGATAAATAAATGAAACGTTGGTTTTTTGAAAAGATAAACAAAATTGATAAACCACTTGCTAACTAACTGGGGATAAGAGAGAGAAGGCCCAAATAAACAAAATCAAAAACAAAAAAGGAGGCATTACAACTGATACTATAGAAATACAAAAGATCATAAGAGACTATAATGAGCATTTATACACTTACAAAACCTAGAGTAAATGCATAAATCTAGGACACATACAACCAACCAAGATGGAATCAGGAAGCAATATAAAACCTGAACAGGTCAATAATGAGTAATGAGATTGAATCAGTAATTAAAAGTCCAAGACAGGATGGCTTTACTGCCAAATTCTACCAAGACTCCAAAGAAGGACTAATATCAATTCTCCTCAAACTAATAAAAAAAATTGAAGAGTAAGGAATTCTCCCTACTCATTCTATGAGACCAAAATTACCTTGATACCAAAACCAGACAAAGACACAACAAAAGAAAACTACAGGCCAACATCCCTGATGAACACGATTGCAAAAATTCTGAACAAAATACTAGCAAACCAAATCTAGCAGCACATAAAAAAACAAACAAAACAAAAAAACAAATAAAAACAAACAACAAACAAACAAACAAAAAATAGGGCCTGGTGAAGTGGCTCATGCCTGTAATCTCAGCACTTTGGGAGGCCGAGTCAGGAGGATCACCTGAGGTCAGGAGTTCAAGACCAGCCCGGACAAGATGGTGAAACCTTCCATCTCTACTAAAAATACAAAAATTAGCCAGGTGTGGTGGCAGGCCCCTGTAATCCCAGTGACTCAGGAGGCTGAGGCAAGAGAATCACTTGAACCCAGGAGGCGGAGTTTGCAGTGAGCTGAGACTGCATCACTGCACTCCAGTCTGGGAGACAGAGTGAGGTTTTGTCTTAAAAAACAAAACCAAACAAACAAAAAACACCATAATCAAGTGGAACTTTGAAAACTATACAGATACATGAAAATTAATCCCAGGGATGCAAGGATCATCCAACACACACAAATCAATAAAGGTGATATATCACATCAACAGAATGAGGGACAAAAAAACCATATGATCATCTCAATAGATACAGAAAAAGCATTTGATAAAAACACTGAATAAACTAGGCATAGAAAGAATATAGCTTAATATAATAAAGGCCATATATGACAAAACCACAGCTAACATCATAATGAATGGCGAAAAGGTAAAAGCCTTTCCCCTAAGAACTGAAACAACACAAGGATGCCTTTTTTCACCACTCCTACTCAACATAGTATTGGAAGTCCTAGCCAGAGTAATCAGACAAGAGAAAGAAATAAAAGGCATCCAAATTGAAAAATAAGAAGTCAAATTGCTGCTCTTTCCATATATATATAAACAGAGTCTTGCTCTGTCACCCAGGCTGGAGTGCAGTGGTGCGATCTTGGCTCACTGAATCCTCCACCCCCCAGGCTCAAGCGATCCTCCCGCCTCAACCCCTGAGCAGCTGGGACCACAGGGATGCACCACCATGCCTGGCTAATATTTTGTATTTTTGGTAGCGATGGGGTCTTGCCATGTTGCTCAGGCTGAGTTCAAGTTATCCACCTGCCTTGGCCTCCCAATGCTGGGATTACAGGCATGAGCCATCATGGTGTTTACCACAGGCTGGAAAGGGTAGGGGGGAGAGGGAAATGAAGACAGGTTGGTCCATTCTACAAACATACAGGTAGATAGGAGGTATACATTCTAATATCAATACTCTAATTGCAAAGTAGGGTGACTATAGTTAACAACAATGTATTGTATGTTTCTTTTTTTTTTTTCCTTTTTCTTGTCTTTTTTTTTTTTTTTTTTTTTTGAGACAAAGCCTCACTCTTGTCCCCCAGGCTGGAGTGCAATGGCGCGATCTCAGCTCACTGCAACTTGCGCCTCCTCAGGTTCAAGCGATTCTCCTGCCTCAGCCTCCCGAGTAGTTGGGATTACAGGCACCTACCACCATGCCTGGCTAATTTTTGTATTTTTAATAGAGATGGGGTTTCACTATGTTGGACCGGCTGGTCTCAAACTCCTGACCTCAGGTGATCTGCCCATCTTGGCCTCCCAAAGTGCTGGGATTACAGGTGTGAGCCAGCACACCAAGCTGTATTGTATATTTCAAAGTAGCTGGAAGAGAGAACTTGAAATGTTCCCAACACAAAGAAATGATAAAAACTCAAGGTGATGGATATCACAAACACCTTGACGTGATCATTACGCGTTCTACGCATGCAATAAAATATCATATGTACCCCATAAATACGTAGCATTTTTTTAAAAAGCTCAAAAAACTGGCTCAGGAAGAAATAGGAAGTATTAATAATCCATCATCTGTTTTTTAAATTTTAATTAATTCATAATTTCTAAAATTTCTCGCAAATTTTATGTATTTATTTTAATTTATTTTCTTTTGTTGAGAGAGAGCGTCCCTTTGTCACCCAGGCTGGAGTGCAGTAGCACGATCTGGGCTCACTGCAACCTCCACCTCTCTGTTTCAAGTGATTCTCTTGCCTCAGCCTCCCGAGTAGCTGGGATTACAGGTGTGCACCACCACACCTGGCTAATTTTTTTGTATTTTTAGTAGAGAAAGGGTTTCACCATGTTAGCCAGTCTGGTCTCGAACTCCCGACCTCAGGTACACTGCCTGCCTTGGCCCCTCAAAGTGCTGAAATTATAGGCATAAGCCAACGTACCCAGCCGGAAAATTTTAGGCCAAGATGATTTCACTGGGGACTTCTATCAAACACTGAAAGAGTAAGTCATTCATAAGCATACATAAATTATTTCAGAAAGTAGAGGAGAGAACATTTCCCAACTCATTCTATGAGGCAAGCATAACTCTAACAACAAAACCAGACAGAGACATTACCCCCCCCAAAAAAAAAAACAAAAAAACAAAAAAACAAAAAAACTCCAGACCAATATGCTTATTAAATTAGGTGTATAAGTCGTCGACAAAACATTAGCAAATTAAGTTCAGTAACATATGACCAAATAGGGTTTATCTCAGGAACAAAAAGCTGGCTTAACATTTTCAAATCAATCAATATAATTTACTACATTAACAGAATAAAGAAGAAAAATTCGTATGATTGTCTCAATAGATGCAAGAAGCAACTGACAAAATTCATCATTCTTTCACGTAAAAACAAGTTCAGCAAAAACTTGTTTTTGGACTAGAAAGGAACTTCTTCAACCCAGTGAAGGGAATCTGTGAAAAATCTACAGTTAACATCACAATCATGAAAGAGTTAATGTTTTCATCCTAAAGTTAGCATTAACAAGACGTCTACTCTCACCACTTCTAGTCAACATTGTACTTTACATCCTAGCTAATGCAATAAGGCAGGAAAATTGAATAAAATATATATGGACCCTATAGAAAGAGGTAAAATTTTCTTTCTTCAAAGATGACATAATACTATACATAGAAAATCCTAAGGAATGTCTGAAAGCCTACTAGAAGTAAGTGAATTTGGTAAAGTCTCAGGATACAAGCTTTTATATATATGGTATATATTATATACTAAAGATATGCATATATAATATATTATGTATGTAATATATATAGTGTATGTATGTAATATGTGTATTTATGTATGTAATATGTATATATTATATGTATATATGTTTATCACATATAAATAATGTATATAATATATAAATATATATATCCAGCTTTTTCTCTGCATACTAGCACAAAACAACTGAAAAATCAAATTTTAAAACATTTGTCTAAAACAATGAAATTTATAGAAATACATTTAATAAAAAATAGGTAAGACCTTTGCACTTAAAACTACAAAACAAGATAAACGAGAGAAGACTTAAATAAGCAAAGACAGTTCATGTTCACGTTCAGTGTTACTAAATGTCTATTTTCTTGTAGTGAATCTATGGATTCAAAATAATTCCAATCAACAATATATCAGCAAGGCTTTCTTTTTTGGGGGGGTCAAAATTAACAAGCTAGTTGTAAAATTTATGTGGAAATGTAAAATCCTAGTATATCTAAACAGTTTTTAAAAAAGAAAAGCAAAGTTGGAGGACTTACAGTTAACTTCGAGACTTTCAATAAAAATAATAGCAATTAAGACAGTGTGGTGTTGATGTCAGGGTAGACAGATAGATCAGTGAATATAGATTCTGAAATATAGATCAGAATAGAGGTCCAGAAATAAACCCACCCTTCTCTCGTTACTTGATTTTTATTTTATTTGTATTTTGTTGAGACGGAGTCTCACTTTGTTGCCCAGGCTGGAGTACAGTGCTGTGATCTCAGCTCACTGCAACGTCCGCCTCCCGGGGTCAACAGATTCTCATGCCTCAGCCTCCCGAGTAGCTGGGATTATAGGCGTGTGCCACCATGCCCAGCTATTTTTTAAGTTTTTAATAGAGACGGGGTTTCACCATGTTGACCAAGCTGGTCTCGAACTCCTGACCTCAAGTGATCCACCTGCCTCGGCCTCCCAAAGTGCTAGGATTACGTAAGCCACCGTGCCTGGCCAGGTTGCTTGATTTTTGACACACGTGCTAAGGTTATTTAGCATCAGGAAAATGATAGTGTTCACAGAAAATGGTCCCAGACACTTGGACATCCATAGGCAAAAATGAACCTCAACCTTTATGTCTCACTTACACAAAAATTAACTTGAAATAGAGTAGTAGACTTAAATGCAAAAGATAACATTAAGAAACTTCTGTAAGTGAATAGAGGTGACAGTCTTTGTGAGCTTGGGATTGGCAAAGATGTCTTAAGCAAGACATAAAAGCACTAATCATAAAGGAAAAACTTGACAACTTTTTTCCTTCATCAAAATAGAAAAAACTGCTTTCTGAAAGGCACTTTAAAAATAAAGTCTTGAAGTCAGGAGTTTGAGACCAGCATGGGCAACATGGTAAGACCCCGTCTCTACTAAAAATGCAAAAAATTACCCAGGTGTGGTGGTGCATGCCTGTCATCCCAGCTACTTGGGGGGCTGAGGTGGGAGAATTGCTTGGGCCTTGGGGGGTGGAGGTTGCAGTGAGCCAGGATCACACCACTGCACTCCAGGCTGGGTGACAGAGAGAGGCCCTGTCTCAATAAATAAATAAATAAATAAGTCAAGACAAAAGATATAAGACAATATTGTCAATACACAGATCTTACAGAAAGACTTGTATAATATCTTACAAAAGATTCAATAAGAAGAAGACAATTGAATTTTAAAATGGGTGAAAGATTTGAACAAACATTTCACAGGCTAAGAAGCGCATGAAAAATGCTCAACATTATTAGTCATTAGGAAAATATTAATTAAAACTACAGTAAGATATCAATAAGCATCCCTACTAAAATGGGCTAAAATGAAAAACACAGATAATTCTGAGCTCTGGTGGAAGAGCTAGAGCTCAAATCCCTGGCTGGAGGAAGTGTAAAATCACTCAGCTACTTTGCAAACAGTTTAGCAGTTGTTATAACATTAAACATACACTCGATAAAGAAAATGTGATATATAAATACCATGGAATGCTACTCAGCAATAAAAAGGAATGAATAATGGCATTTGCAGCAACCTGGATGGAACTGGAGATGGTTATTCTGAGTGAAATAACTCAGGAATGGAAAACCAAACATCATATGTTCTCACTCATAAGTGGGAGCTAAGATATGAGGATGCAAAGGCATAAAAATGATACAATGGCCTTTAGGGACTCAGAGGAAAGGGTTGGGGGGTGAGGGATAAAAGACTATACATACAGTATATAGCATATATACACTGTATCTATGTGTACACTGCTAGGGTGATGTGTGCACCAAAGTCTCAGAAATCACCACTGAAGAACTTATGCCTGTAACCAAACACCACCTGTTCCCCACAAAACCTATTGAAATAAAAAAATAAAAATGAAGTTGAACAGGGGAAAAAAATACGCTCATCACATGACCCAGAGATTCCACACTTAGATATTTACCCAAGGGAAAGAAAAACGTACGCCCATTAGTTAGGTGTACCGAGACTTGTACACAAATGTTCATAGCAGCTTTACTCATAAAAACCAAAAACTGGAAACAATCCAAATGACAGATAAGTGAAAACACAAATTGCAGTACATCCATACAACACAACACTATTCAGCACAAAAGAGGATAAACTGCTGGTATGTGCAATGGCATGGCTGATTCTCAAAAGCATAAGTGATCTCTCAAAAGATGCCTTGGCAGGGAGAGGTGGCTCACGCCTGTAATCTCAGCACTTTGGGAGGCCGGGAAGGGCGGATCACTTGAGATTGGGAGTTCGAGACCAGCCTGGCCAACATGGCAAAAACCGCATCTCTACTAGAAAAAAAAATAAATAAATAACATTAGCCAGGCATGGTGGCACATGCTTATAATCCTAGCTACTCGGGAGGCTGAGGCAGGAGAATTGCTTGAACCCAAGAAGCGGAGGTTGCAGTGAGCTGAGATCATGCCACTGCACTCCAGCCTGGGCAACAGAACAAAACTCCATCTCTCCATCTCAAAAAAACAAAAAACAAAACAAAATGATGCCTCAAAAGTATGATGCTGGGTGCAGCAAACTACCATGAAAAACCTCCTAGGTAAACACAGTACAAGGTTACCTACGTAACAAACCTGCACGTGTACCCCAGAACTAAAAAAAAAAAAGCATGTTGCCAGGCACAAGAAGCCAGATACAAAAGAGTATGGGCTGTACTATTCTGTTGATATGAAATAGAAATACTGACAAAAAGCAGATTGGCCACTGCCTGGAGCAGGGGCTAGGAAGGAAGATTACCTACGAGGCAGGAGTGAGGAAGCAGCTATAGGGATGGAAATGTTCTATATCTTTTTTGAGTGGAGGGTGGTTACATGGTTGTATACATTTGTCAGAATGCATGGGTGCATTTTATTTTGTAAAAATTATGCCTCGATAAGTTGGAATTAAAGAAAAAATATTTTTATGCCATTGGGGGTAGAGAAGTTCTTTTTGAATAATATATAAAAACTATAAACCACAAAGGACAAAGAGAATTCTACTACATTAAAATTCACAACTTCTACATATCAGAAGACACCAACCTCAATATTAAAAAACAACCGACAGGCTGGGCGCGGTGGCTCACGCCTATAACCTCTGCACTTCGGGAGGTTGAGGCGGGCGGATCACCTGAGGTCAGGAGTTCAAGACCAGCCTGGCCAACATGGTGAAACCCTGTCTCTACTAAAAATACAAAAATTAGCCAGGCGTAGTGGTGGGTGCCTGTAATCCCAGCTACTCCGGAGGCTGAGGCAGGAGAATTGCTTAAACCTGGGAGGCGGAGGTTGCAATGAGTCCAGATCACGCCACTGCACTCCAGCCTGGGCGACAGTGAGGCTTTGTCTTAAAAAACAACAACAACAAAACTCCAACAGACTGGGAGAGGATATTTACAACCTATATAACAACAACAACAAAAAAGATTAGTATCCAGAATATTTTATAAACGATTATAAAGCAATCAGAAAAACACAACCTAATGAAAAATGGCTGGGATATCACTAGGCAAATCATGAGTGAAAAAAAATCAAATCATCCACAAGCATGTGAAAAGATGTCAACTCACTCTCAACCAGGAAAATAGAAATTAGAATGGCAAAATGTGATTGTCAGATAACAGACTGTTGGCAAGGATGTGGGGAAATGGGAACCGTTCTGTGTTCCTAATGGGAGTGTATCTTCAGAGAACAAATGGATGAGGAATTTGGCAAGAGCTAGGGAATTTGAAGATGCACTTCCCCACATCACCTGACATTTCTTCATTTAGCTATCTGCCCTGCAATGCTCAAGGTTATGTGCACTAGGTTAGGTGCTCAAAATGTGTTGAGCACTACACTGGTTTTTTTGCTTCGCTTTTTTTTTTTTTTTTTTTTTTTGGACACGGGATCTCGCTCTGTCGCCCAGGGCTACAGTGCAGGGGCATGATCACGGCTCACTGCAGTCTTGACCTCCTGGGCTCAGGGATCCTCCCACCTCAGCATCCTGAATAGCTGGGACTACAGGCATGCTCTACCACGCCTGGATATTTTTTGTAGAGACAGGGTCTCACGGTGTTGCCCAGGCTTGCGCTTGCGTTGTTAGCCCTGAAGGAATATGCTGAATTTCTAATAATTGAGCAATAGGTAAAAAAAAAAAAAAATTATAGATAATGCAATGGAATACTATTGAAGAATCAAAATGAATAAACTAGATCTAGATCTATATGTATCAACATGGTGAGCTCATATATATGAGAGAGAGAGAGAGCCAGATAGCAAGAGAGAGAATGAACTACAGAAGGTTATATACCGCCCAGAAAGAGAGGTGCTCAGCAGGACCCTAAGAAAGGGTTCCCACTGCAGCCCCATAAAAGGGGGCAGTGTTGGAGCAAGTGGACAACTGAAAACTGCCTACGAATAAGGAGTTTCCCAGACTCTGGGGTGTCTCTGCAGAGATCCAATCCCCAGCTCTCTGACAGCGATGCAGGTCTTTTGAACGCCTGGGCTGCTGCTGCCCGCACGCCTCCCCCGTGGCAATAAGCTATGAACAGGCGCTCGCAAGCGCTGCGATCCCACACCACCTGCGCGGTGCAGAATGCGAGATGAGCGAGCCCACAGGGCCTCCAGCTCTGTGCCGCATCACAGCCTCGCCTGCGTCTTTCTTCTCTGCTACCATCCCACTCACTTTGGCTCCACAGACTTGCTTTGAGGTTTGGCACTTCCACATTTTTAATATAAACTCAGATTCTGAAGACTCCAGCATCAAATCCTTCTTCAAAAAAAAAAAAAAAGAACCCCCAAAGAAACTGACTTCCTAAAGAAACTGACTTCCTAACTTTCCACCTGCCCATTGTCTTCTAAAGAACAGGTGTTTGAGTAGCTTGTAGATCGTAACCTTTTTTCCTAAAAAAGAAATCTATTTTCTCCTTCCCATGCACTCTAACCTCAACAATCCCAAATCATTTTGGAGATGGAGCCCTGCTGTGATTTTATCGTCTTTAGAGAGAGAGTTTCGCTCTATCACCCAGACTGGAGTGCAGTGGCACGATCACAGCTCACTGAAGCCTCCAACTCCTGGACTCAAGTGATCCTCCCACCTCAGCCTCCCAAGAAGCTGGGACTACAAGTGTGCACCACCATGGCAAATTTCTTTATTTTTTGTAGAGAGGGGTTTTGCTGTGTTGCCCAGGCTAGTCTCTAACACTCAGCCTCAAATGATCTTCCTGCCTTGCATGGCCTCCCAAGGCACTGGGATTACAGGAAACAGCCACTGTGCCTGGCCATGACTTCTGATCTCCCTTTTGAGATTTGGTACTAGGAAGGTGGGGGATGAATGGATGTGTCTGAGGTCTGCCTCTGACCACATTTCTTTCTTTTCCTTTTCTTTTTCTTTCTTTTTTTTTTTTTTTTTTTGATATGCAGTCTTGCTCTGTTTGCCCAGGCTGGAGTGCAGTGGCATGATCTTGGCTCACTGCAACCCCTCAAGTGATTCTCCTGCCTCAGCCTCCCAAGTAGCTGGGATTATAGGCACCTGCCACCACACCTGGCTAAGTTTTTGTATTTTTAGTAGAGATGGAGTTTCACCATGTTGGGCAGGGTGGTCTTGAACTCCTGAGCTCAAGTCATCTGCCCACTTTGGCTTTCCAAAGTGTTGGGATTACAGGCGTGAGCCACTGCACCCGGCCTCTCACCATATTTCTATCTGAGTCTCCCTCTGCTTGTCTTCTATGGGGGAATTGAGAATCCATTGGTATCTGAGCTGGAGAATATCAGCAAAGCTGTATGAAGGCCCCTTGGTACAGATCAGAGAAACCTGCTGAGAAACGAGAACCACTTCTCTACCTTTCCACGGGAGCCCAAGTGTTTCCTGTGCCTTTCATATCCGCCCTCAAGGCTGGCCTGTGTGGACCGCAGCAATGTCTCTGTAGCCTCTGACTTTTAGTTGGATCTAGCTCCTGGGATTCTCTGGCCCAAGACGGGAATGAGAGAGGAGAGTGAAGAAGGCCATTTATTCCTTCCAGGGCCATCCTCCTTCAAGGTCACAGCCCAGAGGGGCTATCACATGGCCTTTGGTTTTTTTCCCCATCCACCCACAACCAGAATTTTGTGACAGTATCCGGAGAGTGAAATAAACCTGCATTGCCATTTTCCCAGTAATTTCCGTCTCCCACTCCCTCTTCTCTACGAATGCACTCGCAGCATCTATGTGCAGCGTCTGCCACATTCTAGATGCTGGAAGGATGCTGCCAGGCGAGGGATGGATGGAGTCCCTGCCTTCGAAGAGATGTTGGTGTGTCCAGAAGAGGGAAGTGCAGGCACAGAGCTGCCAGCGCCAATGTGAAGGCAGGACTTCTGACCATCTGACCATCTAAAAGGCAGCCTCTCGGGCTTTCTCTATCTCTTTACTAGATAATCTTTACTAATCTTTAATAAAGATTAAATGAGAAAGGTGGCCAGGAGCAGCAGTTCACACCTGTAATCCTAGCACTTTGGGTGGCCGAGGCGGAAGGATCACTTGAGGTTAGGAGTTTGAGACCAGCCTGGTCAACATGGCCAAGCTCCGTCTCTATTAAAAATACAGAAATTAGCCGGAAATCGCTTGAACCGGAGAGGCAGACATTGCAGTGAGCTGAGATCGTGCCATTGCACTGCAGCCTAGGCAACAGGGAGGGACTCCATCTCAAAAAACAAAACAAAACAAGGCCAGGCGCAGTGGCTCACACCTGTAATCCCAGCACTTTGGGAGGCTGAGGTGGGTGGATCACCTGAGGTCAGGAGATCGAGACCAGACTGGCCAACATGCTGAAAACCCATCTCTACTAAAAATGCAAAAATTAGCTGGGTGTGGTGGCGCACCCCTATAATCCCAGTTAGTGGGGAGGCTGGGATGGGAGAATTGCTTGAACTCGAGGCAGAGGCTGCAGTGAGCTGAGTTTGTGCCACTGCACTCCAGCCTGGGCAACAGAGCAAGACTCCATCTCAAAACAAACAAACAAAAAGATTAAACAAGAAAGATAATTGATAATAACTTGGCATTTATAAGTACCATCAGTCACTAAAGGTTTTCTGAGCACTTGTCACAGGGGAGGCCTGTGTTAAGTATCCCAGCACTGAGGGCAGGGGCACAAGGCAGGGTACAACTCCTTTTCTGCTCTTCCTTGAAGAGTACAGTCTCTTGGGGGCATCAGGTGAGTGAGCGGTCAATGCGGCTCAGGGATTTCTGGTGAGGCAGCGGCCAGTGGGCCCTGGGATGAGTGAGGAAGGTCTTGGAACAGCAGGGATTTCACTAATACTCTCCTCTTACATGGAAGGGGCTCATTGAGTCCAAGTACCCAAAAATGCTTACAGAACAAAGTGATTTAAAAAAATCTAAATCACAACTGCTGGACTCTTATGTCATCTAGTGACTAATCAGTTCCTGACCAAGTGTTTGAACTGCTGGGAAGTTGCCATCTTGAATGGATGCCTGGCAGCAGCCATCTCAGTTTTCCCAGGGGGCCTTGCGAGCAGCTCCACACACAGGACCTGGAAGTGGGCCCGGGGGGGATGGATTCAGGTCGCTTTGCAGGACAGCATGCCCAACTCTTCCCTCCTACTAACAATAGCAAAACCCCTCATCAGAAGCCAATCCACCAACAAGTATTCATTCAATAACTGCTGTCTCTGCCCCTGTTGTTACCCCAGACAGGGCTCAGCTGTGGTGGTCATTGGGGAGGAGTGAGCTGTTTGCTGAGAGGAGGTGAGATGGTAAGTAATAATAATAATAATAATAATAATGATAATAATAACAACAACAACAACATGATAATAAAGACAATGGGCCAGGAGAGCTGGCTTATGCCTGTAATCCCAGCACTTTGGGAGGCCAAGGTGGGAGGATCACTTGAGCCCAGGAGTTCAATACCAGCCTGGGCAACAAAATGAGACCCTGTCTCTGAAAACAAATGAAAAGGTAATGTATCTTCTAAAATTATCTTTTCTTTTTTTTTTTTGAGACGGAGTCTTGCTCTGTCGCCCGGGCTGGAGTGCAGTGCCCAGATCTCAGCTCACTGCAAGCTCCGCCTCCCGGGTTTTACACCATTCTCCTGCCTCAGCCTCCGGAGTAGCTGGGACTACAGGCGCCCGCCACCTCGCCCGGCTAGTTTTTTGTATTTTTAGTAGAGATGGGGTTTCACCATGTTAGTCAGGATGGTCTCGATCTCCTGACCTCGTGATCTGCCCGTCTCAGCCTCCCAAAGTGCTGGGATTACAGGCTTGAGCCACTGCGCCTGGCCTAAAATTATCTTTTCTAAAACTTTTTGTAAGACTGAAAAAATTGAAGCCAAGTACACAGTGGCTCACACCAGTAACCCCAGCACTTTGGGAGGCTGAGGCAGGAGGATTGCTTGAGCCCAGGAGTTCAAGACCAGCCTGGGCAACATAGCAAGACCCCCCCCCCCCCCAATAAATAAATAAATTAGCTGGATGTGGTGGCGTGTACCTATAGTCCCAGCTACTTTGGAGGCTGAGGCAGAAAGATCACTGGAAGCCAGGAGTTGGAGGCTGCAGTGAGCTCTGATTGCACCACTATACTCCAGCCTGGGCAACAGAGACCCTGTCTCTAAAAATTAAAGAAAAAAGAGAGAGAATGCACAACAAATGTTACCTCTGTGTCCTAGGCCACGCTGAGGGCTTCCCGTGAATTTTCTCACTCAGTCCTTGCTGGAGCCCTTTGGAGGAGGCATCAACATCCTCAATTTTACAGATGAGGAGACTAATGGGGAAACAGCATTGGACCTGCCCAGTGACTCAAATGTGCTTTCTCCATCGTGGTGCCAGACTGACCTGGGAGAAGACAGTTGACGGGTGCAGCGGGAGGCCAGGCAGGCTGGAGCAGGGGCCTGGAGAGGGGATGTGGAGTGGCAGGGGAAGCCTCTGCTGAGACCTTCCTGGGCTAGGCCAGGGAGTCAGGGCTGCAGGGGGAGGGTGGAGAGGGGGAGAGGGTGGGGGTGGGGAGAGCCCAGGAGGGGAGCCTGGCCTGCAGTAGTGCTTCAGGCAGAAGTGGTCCTCCCACCAACCCCTTTCCATTCACATAAAGCTGGGTTTGTTTCCATTTATCTGCATGACTTTTCAGCCAAGATGCTGTTTGAAAAACATGTTGCTCTAATTTAATCCACATGTACACCCCCGGACAGAGTCTAAAGAAAGCTTCAGTCATGGCCCCAAAGTCTCAGCCTCATGGAGGTGGTAGGGGTGGGCCTTGTGAGTGACCCCAACCCACCTTTTAGGGCCCACCCTGAAGCCAGGGCCCACCCTACTTCTGTCCTGGACAAGCAGGTGGGGGTGTTGGTGGGACAGGGAACTCCCAAGGTAGTGTCCATGGCCCGCTCCCTGCACCTGCCCATGGGGGAAGGATGCAAAGAGGAGGAGGCCAGTGGACGCATTGGGCATGATCTCGGGGTAGGGTTGGTGCTTGAGGGGGTTTGACTTTTTTTTTGCAATGCAGTCTCATCACTCACTCTGTCACCCAGGCTGGAGTGCAGTGGCGTGATCTTGGCTCACTGCAACCTTCATCTCCCAGATTCAAACAATTCTCCTTCCTCAGCCTCCCAAGTAGCTGGGACTATAGGCATCTGCTACTGTGCCTGGATATTTTTTTTTTGTTTTGTTTTTGAGACAGAGTCTCGCTCTGTCCCCAGGTTGGAGTGCAGTGGCTTGATCTCAGCTCACTGCAACCTCAACCTCCTGGGTTCAAGCGATTCTCCTGCCTCAGCCTCCTGAGTGGCTGAGGTTACAGGTGCATGCCACCACACCTGATTAATTTTTTTTTTTTTTTTTTTTCAAGGGAAAAAGATTTAATATATTCAAATACCACATCATGACAAA
>NC_045454.1:23274115-23288087 GCF_002776525.5 Piliocolobus tephrosceles | reverse complement strand
TTCAAGGGAAAAAGATTTAATATATTCAAATACCACATCATGACAAATGATACAAATTTGTTAAGTATCATTTCTTCCCTTTTTTTTTTGTAGTTTCAGCACATTGCGCAGGATGGCCTTGAACTCCTGTGCTTTTTGTTACTGTCCCCTCCTGTTTTCCTACTACATTGATGGGTTGTCTTGACAGGAGTGGCCCTCCCAAGATAGTATAGGAAGTTTACTTAGACAAGCTAGGACAATATAAGTTCTAAAAAGACTAGTCAACTGCAGTAGTGAAGTGGGTGGGGGAGGTAGAACAAGGAATTCTATCTGTAACTGACTGAACAATAACTGAAGTAACTCTACATTCAGAGGAGCCTTTTTTAAACACACCCTTTATTAACATCTAGGTAAATCGGTAATATTCCTTGCTCCTCATCCCCAAGTATGCTATTAGCTGTCCATCCTTCTGGGTATAAGTGTATTTTCGTTTTACTTGTTGATTTTTCGATGTGTGCTGGGGGAGGAAGCATACTGTTTCTAGTCACCCTAGAGTGCTAAAGCACATTATTTTCCAGTAATTCTCTCAAGGTGGGCATATGAGAAACATAATCTCTAAACTCTTCAACATCAAGAAATACCTTTGTTTTACCCCTAAAATCAAATGCCATTTTGGCTGGATACAGGATTCTAGGATTGAAGCCTTTTGCCAGCAGAACTTTAAAGACATTGCTCCATTTACTTCTAGCATCCAGTGTGTCCAGTGATAGGTCTGCCGTCAACCTGATTCTTGTTCCTTGGTAGGTTATTTCTCTTCTCTCTCTAGAAGCCCTTATTATTTTCTCTTTATCATTAGAATTCCAAAATTTTACTAAGATGTGTCTAGGAGTCAGTCTCTTTTCATCAATCTTACTAGGCACTCGGCAAGCACTGACAATCTCAAGACTTGAACCTTTCTTTAGTTCTGAAAAGTTTTCATCAATTATTTCCTTAATTATGTCCTCTGCCCCATTGTCATTATTCTCTTTTTCTGGAATTCCTATCAAACGAATATTGCAACTTCTGGATCTATCCTCTATATCTCTTTGCCTTTCTTTATTAATCATCTGTTTGGTCATTTGCACTGTATCCTTAGAGAATTCTTCAATTTGATCTTCTAGACTGTCTATTCTTTCTTCAAGTATGTCCATTCTGCTACTTAGATCATCTACTGAATTTTTAATTTCCAAGACATCCGGATGGGAACTTTTCAGATTTCCAATCTCCTCTTTTATCTCTCTGATGCTATTAATCACACTACTTCTCAAGTTTTCTTCTGTCTCCTGTGTTAAGTCTGCTTCTTTGGATGTTAGTTCTTCTGTGCGCAGAGTTCTGTGTTTCTTTTCTTCTGTTTTCTTAAGTTTGGTAACTCCTGTTGAAATACTCAAATTTGTATGTGAATGCTTTTTATGCTCATCGTAACCTATCTCTAGTGACTCTGAGGGAGAGGCCAAACACAAGGTCACACAGGGTGTGCCAGTTCCTTGACTCGTGGGCATAGCTGTTTCCTCTTCCTCCTGGGTTTTGTGTACCGCCTGGTGTTTCACCAACTTTTTCTTCCCAGAGTCCCCAACCAAATAACTAAAGGGAATTTCTTTTTGTCTACATGAGACTTCTTTTTTCTCAGGCAGGGAGGTAGTCTTTACCTTTCCTATTTCAGAGTCCTTTCCTTCTTCTTCTTCCTCTGGCTCAGAATCCTCTATGGAGTCAATGAAAATAGTTTCCATGCCATCACTGATTATCTCAACTTCATGCTTTGCATCTACCAAAGTATGACCCTGAAAGGTTGAGTCCTGTTCTGAAGTCTGTTCCTCCTCCTCCTCTAACCCTGAGGCCTCTTCCTCCTCCAGCCCTGAGGCCTCTTCTTCTTCCTCCTCCTCCAGCCCTGAGGCCTCTTCCTCCTCCTCCTCCATCTCTGAGGCCTCTTCCTCTTCCTCCAGCCCTGAGGTATCTTCTCCATCATCCTCCATCCCCGAGGCCTCTTCATCCAGCTCCTCTAGCTCAGAAAACTCTTCCTCTTGAGCCTCTAAGTTGTTCATCTCCTCTGGCTTAGCAACTTTCACTTCTTTAAGAAATAGAAAGCTCAATCCATCACTGGTCATTTCTCCAGCTCCATGCTTTGAGTCTATTAGGGTTTTACCCTAAAGTTAAACAAAGAAAAAGAAGAGTTATTTATTTAAATCATTTATTTTAAAGAATTAAAACTTCAATTCACTAATTTTAATATCCCTTCCATTCTGACAACGGGAACATATCTGAAAAACTGCTTAAATATTAATTGTTCTTGAAGGCCTAGGTCCCTAAACAAGTCAAGTTTCCCTACGATCATCTCAAGATATTTGTCATTTCTTATGTAATCTCGGAACAAATTGTATGAGGTCATAATGTCTACTTTCTTCCTTCTAGATCCCACAACATTTACTGCTGTGTATGTGACTGATTCTCAGTAATTACCTGTTCTCATGAACTGTCTGCTTATTACATGAGTCCTATGGTAAACAGGCATTGTAATCTGGCTAAAGTTTACAATCGGCTTTAGGAAGATGATAAGCACACACAAACAAAAACGCCAAGCTCACATTTACCTTTCCCCATAGGTAACAACAGATTTAAAAAAAAAAAAAAAAAAAAAAAGACCCCCAATGCAGTTTACACTATATAGCCTTATGACTTTCTCCCTCCCTCCCTTACTTCCTTCCTTCCTGACGGAGTCTCGCTCTGTCGCCCAGGCTGGAGTGCAGTGGCTGGATCTCAGCTCACTGCAAGCTCCGCCTCCCGAGTTTACGCTGTTCTCCTGCCTCAGCCTCCCAATTAGCTGGGACTACAGGCGCCTGCCAGCACGCCCGGCTAGTTTTTTGTATTTTTTTAGTAGAGACGGGGTTTCACTGTGTTAGCCAGGATGGTCTCGATCTCCTGACCTCGTGATCCGCCCGTCTCAGCCTCCCAAAGTGCTGGGATTACAGGCTTGAGCCACCGTGCCCGGCCAGCCTTATGACTTTAAAGACAAGCAGGCTTTGGTTAGGAATACAACAGGCTCAGTTCAAAACTATTCAAACCCTGGCCCAATTGCCACATTTGTTACTAGTGCCTCACTTTTACTTATAAAGCAGGGTCTAATGACTAACAGTGACCCAGGATTGTTGTAATATAAAGTAAGCAAGGTACTGAGCTTCTGATAATGTCTGCAATATAAATGTTGGCTCCTAATATTCCTTGAAGCCCTTAGTCTGCCATTGAGCTTTTCAGTCTTCCCAAACCCACCAGGACAGGTTAGGTGCCTCATCTGTGTAAACACTGGAAGCAGCTAATTTCTGGAATTAAATACTGATTTTTAAATAATTTGTTGATTCAAGTGTACCTTCTCCTTCTGGATTCTCACTTTGCAGAGGTTACACTTGGAAATGTGGGAAAGGCAGAGGAGAAGCGTTCATTTGGAAACATGTAAAAAATATTGGCTTGTAAATCTAGACCTTGGCTGGGCATGGTGGCTCACACCTGTAATTCCAGCACTTTGGGAGGTCAAGGCATGTAGACTGCTTGAGCCCAGGAGTTTGAGACCAGTATGGGCAACATGGCAAAACCTTGTCTCTACAAAAACTACAAAAATTAGCTGGGCGTGGTGGTGCATGCATGTGGTCCCAGCTATTGGGAGGCTAGAGTAGAAGCATCACTTGAGCCTGGGAGGTGGTGGGTGCAGTGAGCCCAGATTGAGCCACCGCACCCCCACCAGGGAAATAGAGCAAGACTTTATCTCCAAAAAAAAAAAGCACCTTCCAGCACAGCAGCCATTGGAGAACAGCAGCCACAGCTCTGTGCTACCCCAAGGCTTTGGGCCTCAGCAAGGGCAACAAGGTGATCAAGAACATGAGCAAAAGCCCAGGCACAGCCGCTGCTCTAGGCATCTGACCAAACACACCAAGTTAGTGTGGGACATGATCTGAGAGGTGTGATGCTTCACCACGTAGGAGCATCACACCATCCATAGTGAGATGGTGAGGGCCTGATGGAAGAGGCCCTCAACTTCATCAAGAAAAGGCTGAGGTCACACATCCACACCAAGAGGGAGAGGAGCTGAGCACCATCTTGGCCACCATGATTAAACCAGCTGCCAAGGACTGAGGCCCCCTTGCCCTCAGCACATAATAAAACCTTCACAGAAAAAAAAAAGTGCCCTTTAAATCATTACTTTTAATATTATGCTTTTACTTTTAAGGAATCATTTCTCTTTAATTCATTTATCTGGCCAGGCGCAGTGGCTCACACCTGTAATCCCAGCACGTCGGGTGGCCAACATGGGTGAATCACCTGAGGTCGGGAGTTTGAGACCAGCCTGACCAACATGGAGAAACCCGTCTCTACTGAAAATACAAAATTATCTGGGCATGGTGGCACAGGCCTGTAATCCCAGCTACTCAGGAGGCTGAGACAGGAGAATCACTTGAACCTGGAGGTGGGTTTGTGGTGAGCTGAGATCGGGCCATTGCACTCCCGCCTGGCCAACAACAGCGAAACTCCATCTCAAGAAAAAAAAAATTGATTTGCTGGGTGCAGTGGCTCAAGCCTGTAATCCCAGCACTTTGGGAGGCCGAGATGGGCGGATCACAAGGTCAGGAGATCGAGACCATCCTGGCTAACACGGTGAAACCCCGTCTCTACTAAAAAATACAAAAAACTAGCCGGGCGAGGTGGCGGGCATCTGTAGTCCCAGCTACTCAGGAGGCTGAGGCAGGAGAATGGCGGGAACCTGGGAGGCGGAGCTTGCAGTGAGCTGAGATCCGGCCATTGCACTCCAGCCCGGGCAACAGAGCAAGACTCCATCTCAAAAAAAAAAAAAAAAAAAAATTTATCCTTCAAAATAACCATGCCAACTATTACATTTATACACAAGCTTTATCTATTTGTATGCTTACCCTTTTTTCTTGAGTTCCATATCCTCTTCCTCCTCCACTCACTTCTTCCTTTGGTGGGAGTATATCTTTCAGTAATTCTTTTATAGAAGATTTTTGGCTGGCAAATTTTCTAAGGCTTTGCAGATCTGAAAATGTCTTTATTTCACCATCACATTTAAATGCCAATTTAACTTCGCACAGAAATTTAGGTTCAAAATCATGTTCTCTCAGAATGTTGAAGACATCACTCCATTGTTTACTAATATTCAGCGTTGCTGATGAAAGGTTGGCAGCCAGGGTAAGTACTGCTCCTTCATCCATCAACACTTTTTCTTCTCTGGAGGCTTTTAAAATGTCCTCTTTATTCTTGAATTTCTGACATTTTCTTTCCTCTCTCATGTCTTTGACAAATTCATCCTCTCCATCCTTCCTACTGTCTCCTTCTGTAATGTCTAAATGGACATTGTGATTTCCATGTCTGTCATCTACATTGCATAAAGTTTCTTCCATACTTCCCAGGACTTTGTAACTTTGTGATTCATTCTGGGGTAATTTCTTACCTTCCTTACTATTGTATTCATCAGCGTTGTCTAATTTACCGCTCAGCTCATTTACTTCTTTGACTTTAAAGGTTAAATTTTCAATATCATCACCTACTTTAGAGTTTTCTCCTTCCGTTTTCCCTAGCATCCCTGTTTTTTGTAATGCTAAATTGATTATTTGTTGAAACTCTGTCCTACTACTGGAGTTCTCTGAATTCTTTACCTCAGGTATTGTAGTTTCTCCTCCTAAAATTGCCTTTAGGTCACTTTTAAGAGTTTCCCTCATCTCCTCAAACATCAGGTCTTGAATTTCCATTAAGACCTTAAACTTACTCATAACAATTGCTGATACGTCCTTGCACTTTACATCTAATACTGGAGCTGTGTCCTTTTCAGTTTCTGTTAACTGCTTTCTTTTCATATAGGTGATATTTTCCTGTTTCTTTGCAAGTCTAGCAAATTTTGATTGTACACTAGTAGTAGATACATCAGACATTGTGGATATGTTGTCAAGACTGGATTCTGTTTTTAATTCCTGCAGAATGATTTTGTTCTTACAGGTCAGCTAGACTTCAGAAATTAAAAAATCTCAAAATACGTCAATCTTGGCGGGGAAGACGAACTCTGCAGAGCAGGACTTGGGTCTACTGGAAACTGCGCGTTGGTGCCTGGCGAAAAAGGAATCCGCCTGGACGACTGAGGAGCGAACAAACTGAGGATGGAGGTTTTTAACTAAGGACTCACCTGATTAATTTTTGTATTTTTAGTAGAAACAAGGTTTCACCATATTGGCCAGGCTGGTCTTGAACTCCTGACCTCAAGTGATCCACCCGCCTCAGCCTCCCAAAGTGTTAGGATTACAGGTGTAAGCCACCACGCCTGACCCAGCTACTTTTTTCTTTTTTGGTATTTTTAGTGAAGACAGGGATCTGCCATGTTGGCCAGGCTGGTCTCGAACCCCTGACCTCAAGTGATCTGCCCACCTCGGCCTCCCAGAGTGTTGGGATGACAGGTGTGAGCTTCTAATCGGCTCCTTTCTCTCCCTGCCTCAGATACAAACTTGAACTCTGGGGCACACAGTGGTGGCATATGGCAGTTTATCCAAGCATGTGGAGTGGGGGGAGATGCTGTCTACAGGGTGGAAGCCAGGATGAGCCAGGAGCAGGGCTCTGAGATGGGGCACAGGACCACCTACAATTTTGCCTGAACCCCTGGCTGCGTGTGAGGTAAGTTTAGGAAGCTTGTCTCACAGCCACAGCCCACTGGCAAGAAGCCAGCAGGGAGCAAAACCAGTATGTTCATTTCAGTATTCTCTCCCAAGTGTGCGCCTGTCACATAACTTATTTTGAATCAAATTATTTATATTATTTGGAGGGATTGATTGCCCAAAATGAGGAAAGCTAGAAGGACCTGTCTTACACAGGTTTATTCAGAACTGAGACCCTAGATACAGCACTAGAGCATGGAACCGAAATGTCTGACTTTGATTCAGGGCTTAGGACCCTTCTGGTGTCCTACGAGTCAGGATCCTGGTGCACTGGTCCATGAAGAAATGACACTTCCCTTTCCTTGTAGAGTCATTCCCTCCACTCCACAACTCACTGTCTGCTTGGACTGGGCTGGATTCCTGAGCAAAGACCAAGGTGGGAGGATCGCTTGACCCCAGGAATTCAAGACCAGCCTGAGCAACATAGTGAGATCCCACATCTATAAAAAATTTTTAAAAATTAGCCAGGCATGGTGGTGCACACCTGTACTCCCAACTACTCAGGAGGCTGAGGCAGGAGGATCACTTGAGCCCAGGAGTTGGAGGCTGCAATGAGCTGTGATCACACCACTCACTACTCCAGCCTGGGGGACAGAGCGAGACCTTGTCTCTAAAAATTAAAAACAAAAGAAAAAAATTACAATGCACAACAAACGTTATCTGTGTCCTAGGCACCATGCTAAGGGCTTCCCGTAAATTATCTCAGTCCTTGCCCGAGCCCTGTGGAAGAGGTGCCGACATCCCATCTTACAGGAGACCAGACTGACAGTGAAACAGCACTTGACCTGTGTGGCCATTCTGTAATGTATTCTGTCTGCTGTGGTGCCAGACCGACTTCAGAGAAGATGCTGGCCAGAGGGCACCTTAGAAGTCCTGGTTTGTTCTAGCCCGTTTCTGTGTTGCTAAAAAGGAATACCTGAGACTGGGTAACTGATAAAGAAAAGAGGTTTATTTGCCTCACAGATCTGCAGGCTGTACAAGAAGCATGGCATCAGCACCTGCTTCTGGTGGGGCCTCAGGAAACTTCCACTCATGGCAGAAGGAAAAAGGGAGCTGTGTGTCACATGGCAAGAGAGGGAGCAAGAGAGAGGGGAGAGAGGTGCCAGGCTCTTTTAAACAGCCAGATCTCGAGGGAACTCAGAGCAAGAATTCACTCATTACCACGAGGAGGGCACCAAGACATTCACGAAGGATCCATCTCCATGACACAAACACCTCCCATCAGGGCCCCCACCCCGCAACACTGGGGATCACATTTCGACATGAGGTTTGGAGAGGACACACACCCAAACCATATCACCTGGCATTTGAAGAAATCAATGTCTGGGGCAGCTCCAGAGTGTCTATATAAGCAGCGTACATCTGGGACCCTCAGAGACTCCATCTCCCCTTGTGGCTTCTAAGATTTGAGTTCAGGCCAGGCACGGTGGCTCACACCTGTAATCTCAGCAGTTTGGGAGACTGAGGCGAGCAGATGACTTGAGGTCAGGAGTTCGAAACCAGCCTGGATAACATGGTGAAACCCTGTCTCTAATTAAAAATACAAAAAAAGTCAGGCATGGTTAGTGCATGCCTGCAATCACAGCTACTGAGGCATGAGATTCACTTGAACCCAGGAGGTGGATGCAGTGAGCCGAGATCACACCACTGCACTCCAGCCTGGGTGAGAGAGTGAGACTCCGTGTCCAAAAAAAGAATTGAGACACCCTCTGCCAGGAAGGGCCAGGAGCAGCCCTCAGAGCCCATTTGGGTGGCCTCTCAAAAGATGCTGCTGGAAAGAAGGAATTTGGGCAGATTATGGGGTTTCTGAAGTGCACTAATGTATTTCTATCAGAAATGGCAAAGAAGTTGAAAATAGTATCCGAGAAAGTCACAATGGAATGAGTTTCCGTTGCTGTCTGCTAACCAGAGAATAGGTCTTGTTCGTGTCTGTGACTGGACAGGATTCTCAGGGCTGCCTCCACCAAAGGCCGAGTGTTGGGGTCTCTGGGGTCTTACATGGAAAGCTTTGGACTCTCCCAGGCTGCAAGATACTCCCCTTGGTCTCAAGACAGGGGCTCAGCTGTGCAGCCAGGATGCAGCCATCAGGAGCTTCACTGATGCTGGGAAGGGCTTGGGAGACCCTCCTGGGGCATGGTTGGCTCCACAGATGGGCAAAGACAGGGAGGATGTCCTGCATTTTTCAAGGATGGACATCCACGCCAGGTGTGAGTGGTTCTGGTCCTATGGGAGTATCTCCTGGTCAAACTTTTGGTGAACCCCACCTGAGAAGCCAGCAGGCACTTGCATAGCAGAGACACTTAGCGAGAATCCAGGATCGGCAAGCAGGCAGGCAACAGAGGGCTGGAACGCTAGGTCCACAAATATCAGTCCTGTGCTTGAAGTTACCTCCAGAGGAGGAGGCCAAAGTGAAGGCCCAGGACTCCACAGCTCCTTCTGTGGAGGGAGGGATGGGAGTTGAAGGCAGGGAGGCGCCCAGATACACCAGGTCCAGTAGCGGATGCTGGCCACCACACACAGGCTCCAGGGAGGAAATCTGGCCTACACAACAATAGAGCACCTCTTCTGTAACCTCTGCAGTTTGGGAAGCCGAGGCATGAGAATTGCTTGAGGTCAGGAGTTTAAGACCAGCCTGGGCAACATAGTGAGACCCTCATCTCTACAAAACATAATTTTTTTTTTTTTTGAGACTGAGTTTCATTTTGTCGCTCAGGCTGGAATGAAGTGGTGCAATCTCGGCTCACTGCAACCTCTGCCTCCCAGATTCAAGCGATTCTTGTGCCTCAGCCTCCCCAGGAACTGGGATTACAGACATGTGCCACCAGGCCCAACTAATTTTTGTATTTTAGTAGATACGGGGTTTTGCCATGTTGCCCAGGTTGGTCTTGAACTCCAGAGCTCAGGCAATCTGCCCACCGTGGCCTCCCAAAGTGCTAGGATTACAGGTGTGAGCTACCGAACCCAGCCAAAACATAAAAATTTAAAACAGTTAAAAAAAAAAAAGATTAAAAATGTTTTTGTTTTGTTTTGTTTTGTTTTTTTAAAGTAAAGCACCTCCTTAGTTGGGCTGGGCCTACATTTTGGTTTATCAGATTGGTCTTTTCAACTTCCAGTGAGCAATTAAGATGAAACTGCCTTTCACCGTTCACTCAGTTGATAATGGCAGCACGAACATGTACTAGGTCCTTGGCTCACATGGCCAAGGGTAACAACAGCTGCCCATATTCTCCTGATGGAAACTTTTTTATGGTTTCACAAGGACTTGATGTGATTTTTTTTCCATGAAGGGCTGGGACTCTCGACACAACACTATACAGTAACCCTGTAATCATATTCCAACAGCCTATTCTGGTGCCACGAATGAATGTTTATTTTAAGCAATTTGCTATGGCTTTTTTTTTTTTTTTTTTTTTTTAAAGAGAGAGAAAGAAGGGAATTTCTTGAAGGCAAATTTCTCCCTGCCCCTAAGCTTTCTCTCCACTAGAAAGACTGTGTCAGACACCCAAGTCGTAATTAACCACAGAGCTGTCTGGGAGAAAGGGAGACCGAGAGGGTATTTGACAAAGAATTAACAGATGTCATTTCGGCGGCGGCTGGCCCACTGCTGCTGGGCCATTTGTTGGAAGGAAGCTGATTCGGCTGCTGTCGTAAACAGAGAGTAGTAATAATTATATTCAGGCTGCATTAAGCATAGCAGATTGGTGTATAACATTCTGTTGAAAACCAGCTCCTCTCCTGTTTTCTCTCCAGACACAATGGAGACGACCCCCAGTCCCCAGTTTTGAAAGTCGTCTCCAAGGATCCTGACAGACTTTGCAATAGGGAAATAGGTCATGTTCTTTCATGGCTAATTCTGCTGAGGTTCCTGGGATGGCAAAGGGATCTGCTCAAAAGCGAGTTCCAGGCACACTTCAGTAAGCCAGCCACACCGCACACCACAGAGCTGCCTTTTTCCATTTGAAAAATGAAAGAATTAAATTCAAAACAAACAACTTCAATTTAACACCAAACTACAGGATAACCAATCTTAAAAATGTCACAGCGTAATGGATCTTAATACCCATAGAAAACACAAAAACAACACCATTGTTCCCCAGCAAATGCAGAGCGACCTCGAAGAATTTCAGTGAAGGAGAAAGAAGGGAAAAACACCTTATTACTTCCAACCCCTGCGAGCCATTTTGGTCTCCAAAGGTTTTAGGCTGCCTGAGGCCGTGTGTCTGCAGTGTTTCGGGAAATGACTTGCCTTAGCACGAACGCTGCTCTGTTCTGCAGCGAGACTGCCTGCCCAGGAGCAGTGCCGCTCCATTTCTGGTTAACTCTTCCTTCCCGGGCTTGCCGCTCGCAGGAGCAGTGCGGACAGGGCCCAGGGACTCCACTGCAACCCAGCCTCCTGCAGGGCAACCGGACTGGCCTCTCTAAGAGCAGCTTCTCCAAGAAAGTGGCTTCAGCAGAACGGCCAGCTACCCCCACCGCTCTGGAGAGTCTGTTCTCAAACCAAGCTGTAAAGCGACTGTCATCAAAACGCACAGCACAGTTGAAACCAGGGGACGGAAACGGGGCCTTGTGGGCCAATACTGGCCAATCCAGTCTCTCACGGTGCCCTGCTGGGGACAGCTCCCCATCTCTGCCACAAACCCAGGAAGGACACTCTTCTAGTTAGCAGGGTACAAGCAGAGTCCAGCCGGCTACCAGGGCACGACTTGGGCCTGAGGACATGGAGTGAAGGAAGCACAGGGACAGAAACATTTTTGCCACATATCTGAGCTGAAAGATGATAGAGAACCACTTAGCACTTAAGAGGTTAATACAATTCCTAAGTGTTCAGCAATCATGGCAATTTAGTGCCATTTCGATTATTACACAATAAACAGACCATGTTGTCTGGAAGCAAATTTTTATGAGTATTGCTGAAGGGGCTGCAACTTATTTAGCTGTGGAAACTCGAAGGGAAAGAGACTTCCAAATGCTAACACCATGGAGCACAAACACAGGTAGCAGAGAAAGGTTATTCTCAGGTCACCGCTCTGGCAAGTCACCACCGTGACCTTCAAAATGAGTATGTCCTTAGAGGGAAATCAAGTTCACCAAAAGGTTCTTTACACAGGTTCTTGAAGCCAAATTTCTCCCTACCATTTGAATGATAATATTGTTGAGTTTCAGAGCGAAAGATTTGAGAATTTCCAGAAACGCGTTATGTTTGGCAAAAAAACATGATGTTAACATGGGATGGGGATGTATACAGTGTTCTGGCTACTTGGAATACGCATTGAATACAAACACCTGCAAGACAGCCCATTCATAGATAGTGGTCGCTGCTGTAGTTTATAGATACTTCAGTACGATGATCACAAACCTGATCAAATTCCTAATACAACAAGAAAATCAAATATGTAAACAGAAATGTGGGAGATGCTATAACTCTCAAAGCCTCTGCAAAATTTTATGGCACACTGAGCTCCAAGAGGCACATTTTTCCATTAAGGCACACGAAGGTTCGGATTTGGGGAGGAGGACAGACTTGCCCCAGCTCCACCAATGGAGGAAGGAAATCACCCCAGAGGTACTTCAGGACTCAAGGTTAAAATGTGCACGTGTGCATCTATACCTTTATGTTTGTGCATTTTTAGGCTTGTACAAGGCACCCACATTCATGAAGTGTCTGGAACAACCAAGCTGCCCTCTGCTGAACAAAGCAAAGAAGTTATTATTTTTACCCCCATTTTACAGATGAGCTAACTGAGGTTCCACCTAAGAAGAAACAGTTTTGTTAGCCCACCCCAACAGCTGCTATATTCCAGGAACTCCTCTCAGAGGAGATGGAATCTGGGGAGAACGAATACCTAGGGCCTCTTCCTGAGGGGAGTTGGACAGTCTTGTAGTTAGCCTTTGTGCATAAACTGCAGACCCCAAGAGGTTGGAGGACTTTCTCCTCAAGGGTTCCTGGGACCCATGGAGCTGGCTGTGGGTGGCAGTGGAGTGGGGGATGGGGACAAGAGAAAGCTGCAAAGGCGCACCCTGCTCCCAGGGTGTGAAAAGTAATCCTGCTTTGGGTAGAATTAAGTGGGGGCTGTGAGAGCATAGCCTCTGCCTGGTGGCATCCATCTACCCACCCATCCACCTACCCATCCATCCATCTACACAATCATCCATCCATCCATCCATCCATCCATCCATCCATCCATCCATCCACATACTCACCCATCTACCTACCTACCCATCCATCCATCCATCCATCCATCCATCCATCCATCCATCCACCCACCCATCCACATACTCACCCATCTACCTACCCACCCATCCACCCATCCACCCATCCATCCATCCACCCATCCTCAATCTCCTGTTGAGGAGGGCTGGGCTGGATCCCAGGGCTGCCATGGCTGATGCAGAGAGCAAAAAGGTCTCAGCTGCCAAGACCAAGTAAGACTTTCTACCCCATCTCCAATAAACCAGACTGCCTAACTCCTGAAAGCTTAGCTGTAGAAAAGCAGTGGTCTCAAACAGTGAAATGCACAAGAGTTACCTGGGGTGCCTATTGAAAACATGCATTTCTGATTCAGTAGGTTTGTTGTGCTGAGGCAGAGCTCAGGGACTCAAATGAATAGGGAACTCAGGTGATTCTCTCTCTCTCTCTCTTTAATTTTTATTTTTATTTTATTTTATTTTTTGAGCCGGAGTCTTGCTCTGTCACCCAGGCTAAAGTGCAGTGGTATGATCTCGGCTCACTACAGCCTCCTCCCGGGTTCAAGCAATTCTCCTTGCCTCAGCCTCCTGAGTAGCTGGGATTACAGGTGCCCACCATCACGCCTGGCTAATTTTTGTATTTTTAGTAGAGACAAGGTTTCACCATGTTGGCCAAGCTGGTCTGAAACTCCTGACATCAGGTGATCTGCCTGCCTCAGTTTCTCAAAGTGTTGAGATTACAGACGTGAGCCACCGTGCCCAGCCTCAACTCAGGTGATTCTCAAAACAGATGGTCAGACAAGCACACCTTCAGAAACCTTGATTTTCGGTCACATTTTTTTGGGCAAAGTATTCTTCTTACGTCTTTCAAAAATGCTATGTTCCTTGGCGCTGCAGCATATTTAGTTCTTAACAGGAATTTACAAGATACTGTCAACCACCCCCCAGTCTGTTCATCCATCCACCCACTCTTCTTCCCACCCACCTACTCCCCCATCTACCTATCCATCCATCCTTTCATCTACCCACCCACCCATCCATCCACCCACCCACCCATCCATCCACCCACC
>NC_045454.1:23096239-23274105 GCF_002776525.5 Piliocolobus tephrosceles | reverse complement strand
CCACCCACCCACCCATCCATCCACCCACCCACCCATCCATCCACCCATTCACCCATCCATCCACCCACCCACCCATCCACCCACCCACCCACCCATCCACCCACCCATTCACCCACTGTATTAGGCCATTCTCATGCTGCAATGAAGAAATACCCAAGACTGGGTAATTTATAAAGAAAAGAGATTTAATTGACTCACAGTTCTGCATGACTAGGAAGGCCTCAGGAAACTTACAATCATGGCAGAAGGAGAAGCAAACATGCCCTTCTTTACAAGGTGTCAGGAGAGAAAAGTGCCAAGCAAACAGGGAAAAAATCTTTATAAAACCATCAGATCCTGTGAGAACTCACTCACTATCACAAGAACAGCATGGAGGTAACCGCCCCCATGATTCAGCCCCCATGATACCTCCCATTGAATCCCTCCCATGACACGTGGGGATTATGGGAACTACAATTCAAAAAAAGATTTGGGTGGGGACACAGTCAAACCATATCACCCACCTACCCACCCACCCACCCATCCACCCATTTACCTGTCCACTCATTCACTCCTCCACTCATCCATCCACCTACCCATCCATCTACCCATTCACCCACCTACCCACCCACACATCCATCCACCCATTTGCCCATCCACCCATTCCACCCAACCACCCACTCACCCATCAACTCACCCACCCATCCACCTTCCCCGTGCATCCATCTACCCATCCATCCATCCATCTGTCCATCCATCCACCCATTCATCCTCCCACCCATTTATCCATTCATCCACGCTTCTGTGCAACAGATCTTTCCTGGACACTGATTCCATGAAAAGCCATGTTCTAGGTGCTGGAGTGGTAGAAGAGGTCCCAGCAGGCACATGAAGGGACAGGCCCTAAAGGGAGCTGGTGACTCAGAGAGGGGACACCACTGTGGGACGCCCAGAGGTGGATGGGTTCACCACAGTGGTACACATTGCTGACCCTAGCCTTAGGGTCCCAGAAGCAGATGTGACGGATGGCTCACAGCACGTTTTGGGCCCTGAGGACACCAATCATCTGAAAGGGCCAAATTCTTTTCCCCTCAGAATGAAAAATATGATTCATGACTATTGCATGGTGAGAAAGAGGAAGAGGTCTGGGCATGAAGGAAGAACAGGAATAGAAGGAGAATGACAACGGCAGCCACAAAGAGTGTGCAGATAAAAACACCTGGGGCTTCTTTAGAGACCCAGGCAAGGCCTGTTGAGAGCCCAGAGCCACTGGGCTTAGAGCTTTTGTGTCTCCATGCTTAGTCTTGATTTGGAATTCTCTTTGAAACATTGTTTATAATTGGCCATTCAGAACAACCTTGTGCTTATAAAGCTGTCACCCATGTGGTCCAGTCTCAGGTCAGTGTCTCAGACAAAGAAACTGAATCCATCAGCTTAAATGTAATTTCAAAGTCAGACAAGTTCAATCCTGTCATTTCTCAAACACTCTGAAGGAGATACAAGATCACAAGTGCTGCATCTTAAACCTGTCCCTTCTCTCCTGCCTCTTCTCTGGAAGGCTGCAGTTGCTGGTCTTTTCAACACTCCGTGGCACTCTTCCCAGGCCTCTTCCTCTTGACTCTGACCCTCCCTCCCTCCCCTTTATTTCCAATCCTGCTGCACACAAACCCCAAAAGGGCTGGCCTGACTGGCCAAGGAGGGTAGTGACTGGGTGATTGTGGGCCCCTTGGACTTCTTATCTGAAAAGTGGAGACTATACCATGACCTCATGGATTTGTGATCCATTAAATGAAAGAATAGAAATAAAACACTTAGCCTGTAGTCCCAGCACTTTGGGAGGCTGAGGAGGGAGGATGGTTTGAGCCTGAGAGTTTGAGACCAGCTTGGGCAATATGGCAAAACTGTATCTCTACCAAAAATACAAAAATTAGCTGGGTATGGTGGCATGTGCCTGTAGTCCCAGCTACTTGGGAGGCTGAGGTGGGAGGATAGTTTGAACCCAGGAGGTGGAGGCTGCAGTGAACTGAGATCATGCCATTGCACTCAAGCCTGGGTGACAGAACCAGACCCTGTCTCAAAAAAAAAAAAAAAAGAAATTAGTGAAGTCATCAATACATGGTAGCCAATTAACGAATATCACTGTTCTCATAGGAAAACCTAAAATGGGGAGGAAATCACAGATTTTATTATTTCAGTATTTATTATTTCATATGGGATGATTCTATATCTTATAAAAATAAATTTATAACTTTTGGAGAATGTCTAATTTATGGCAAGAAGTGGAGTGTAAAGTTACTATTATGCAACATTTTCCCCAGATAATTCCCGTATTGATATTCTAATGAAAATAGGCTCCCCAAATTCTGCATTTCTATCGTGTGTGTCTATGCTAGCATTTATGTTAGATTCCGAATTAACAAACTTCAAACGCTAAAAAAAATTACATATGCAGAAAAATAGGGAAAAAGGATATGCATCTTTTGTAAGTCTCAGTGGAGCATAGGCAAACCTCTAGCCCTATCTGATACTCCTAGCTTAAACCACATGGTAGTTTTGGAATGGGAGAACATTAATGACTACAAAACAATAAGAAGGCTGTTTAGACATATGCAAAAAAAAAAAAAAAAATCTTTAAAATCAGGCTGTGTCCTTATCATTGAATGACTACTAATGAATATCATTCTCAATAAAGAACCTTCTGGCTCTCTCATGTTTTGTTTGTTAAAATAGCATCCAAGTCATTTTTTATAAAGCAAAGTTAATGCAAACCCAAAACAAAATATAAAGGAAAGAATGTCAAAAGAACAAACTTTTAAAACTCTGCACTTTTTTTTTTATTATTAGATGCTATTCCTGACTTGTTAAAATTGATCAAATAGAAAGCTGTGAAAAGAGAAAAAATTAAGCCAACTAGAAAAGTGTGACTTGGATTTAATATTTTATAATTGCCAAGGGACATACTGAGATCAATGAATTTTTGCCTGAAATGAACGTCAGAAAGAGATGTACTTCAGTCTTTTAGGGAACATTGGTCTATTTAATTCTTGTGTCTGATGCATGTGAAATAGGCCTGCCTCGGCTTTCTTTCTCTGCCGGGGGCATTGCTGGCAGCGGACATTACCACTTTTAATAGGCCGCTGTCTGAGGAGTGGCAAGGGAGCCCATAACCCATCGACTCTAATGGATCAGCCTGTTTATTCACTTACACCTTTTTTTTTTCCCAGCTAATTTTAGTTTTGCATGCTGAGTTGTTTCGCTTTGAATTAAATGAATAGAAACAAAGGGAAAAGCCTGTGCAGCTAATAAACCATGGTGATGTTCACGGCCCTCTCGCTAGGCTTCTCCACATAGCAGGTATCCCATCTGAGAACAGATCCACTGTGGCATTTTCTCCACTTGTTGACGAAATTAACATTTTATACATGCTCACATTCAGAGGAAAAAAATTAAATTATTCAAATCGCTTGATCAAGAATGCGCCGTTGTTTGGAGTAGACCTACTCGCCGAGCCTCAGGCCACCGACATCCTCAGATTTCAGACACCGGTCAGTGACTTTTTCTGCCTGGGGGGTCATCCCAGAGCTCTCCATGGGGTCACACAAACAGGAAAAATGCCCCAGTGCTTTGCTTTGTCTAATGAAAAACCAGAGAGACACAAGGAGGCTATGTCTGCGTGCCCTTCAACAGAAATAACAAGAGTCCGTGGTTTAAAAACATCCCCCTCCCAAACTCCCTCTCTATGCCCAGAGAACTTGAAGAAGGTTCCAGAAACCTTTTAGGTCGATAGCTGCCAAGGGATATGAGACAAGAATGTCCGATATAAGAGAGAGGGATAAAGGGGTCAGCTTCCCCTTATCTTCTCAATAAGACCCATTTTCCATTTGGGGTTTGGAACTGTCACAAAGACCCCAACTACAGAGGAGGGGGCTGCACCCGCCTCTCCCCCACTGGAAACTCACACCGATTCCCTGTGGTCTCAGCAGGTTAGAGGGGCTACCATGTCCCCGCCACCGGTAAAGCCTAGGAAGGTGGGTAGTGGCCTGAACTCCAGAAAAGGCATTCTCCACTTGTAGGAGAAACAGCATTCCGCAAAAGACCACCCCAGGAGGTTGAGATGAGAGGATCGCTTGAACCCAGGAGTTGGAGGCCGCAGTGAGCTGTAATCACCACTGTGTTCCAGCCTGGGCAACAGAGCAAGACCCAGTCTCAAAAAAAAAAAAAAAAAGAACCACTCCAAAAGATTCACCCTCCAAACCGTTCAACCCCAAAGGTTACTGCCCTAAGGGTGGTGCCATACAGCACGACTGTGTTGTCTCCTGGCAAAACAAAAAATTAAATTAAATTGTTGCCCAATCAAAAGCTAAGATAACTTACAAAGTAATCCGGAAAATATTGAGAGAATTTAGACTAGCTGGGAGAAATAGAACGTGAACCATCATTAAATCAAACAAAAATAGGTCTCTCTGAGTATTAAGCAGAATGTCAACAACTATCTGAATGAAATCTATTTTAGACACAACAATAGTGTGATACCCTACTTTTGCCCTCATGCAATTAAAATAGAGTAATTTTTTAGACCATTTCTCGCAGCTATAATCTGTCACTAGGAGAAGAAAGCCCTTAGCACCCCAGCTGTATCCAGTTTCACACATGGCTTTTCTTTCCCGTCTATCCCACAAATCTCAATAAAGCCAGAAGTCAGTCAGCTCAAACTCCTCAGCCCTGCCTTTTTAGGACTCACATTCCTTAGCTGTGCTTTCTTCCCTCAAAACTCCAAGTCACCCAAATAGCATTTTCTCCATTCAGCAGCATTTTTTTTTCTTTTATTTTCCTTTTTTTTTTCCGAGACAGAGTTTTGCTTTTGTTGCCCGGGCTGGAGTGCCATGGCGTGATCTCGGCTCACTGCAACCTCCGCCTCCTGCGTTCAAGCGATTCTCCTGTCTCAGTCTCTTGAGTAGCTGGGATTACAGGTGCATGCCACCACATCCAGCTAGTATTTGTATTTTTAGTAGAGACAAACTTTCATCATATTGGTCAGGCTGGTCTCAAACTCCTGACCTCAGGTGATCTACTTGCTTTGGCCTCCCAAAGTGCTGGGATTACAGGAGTGAGCCACCACGCCCCGCCATTCAGCAGCACTCCTTATACAAATATGCACTGACTCCTACCATGTGCAAAGCACTGAACCTGATGTTTAATCATTGGCATAGAGCTAAGTGATGCACGTTTCTTTTTTTTTTCTTTTTTTCTGAGACATAGTCTCACTCTGTTGCCCAGGCTATAGTGCAGTGTTATGATCTTGACTCACTGCAACCTCTACCTTCCAGGTTCAAGGGATTCGCATGCCTCAGCCTCCTGAGTAGCTGGGATTAGAGGCATGCACCACCACACCTGGCTAGTTTTTGTATTTTTAGTAGAGGTGAGAGTTCACTATGTTGGCCAGGATGGTCTGGAACTCCTGGCCTCAAGCGATCCGCCCACCTTGGCCGCCCAAAGTGCTGGGATTAGAGGTGTAAGCCACTGCGCCGGGCCGCACATTTCTATTTGTTAAAGAATGAAGGAATGTAGTGCGTAGGGTCCCTGGTGGAACTCCCTGCACAGTGTCCTTCAACCCAGAGTCTAACAGGCTCTCTCTCATCAATACGCAAGTTACAATAAAACAGTTGATGGGCCCACAATGCATGCCCACAGGATGACCGTGAGCAAGAAACTCTCACCATGCAAGAAACCATACAGTCACAGAATAATTCTGCTTCCCCTCTATTTGCGTGCCTGGACCCAGATCCTCGCTCTCAGACCCAGTGTGCAAAGCGGAGAGGGAACAACAGACTCAAGTTGGAAGTGATTTACTTCATTAGCTGGGATTACAAGTTTAACTTACAAACCAGAGGTCAAAATTTCTCATTAACAAGGGGGCCGTGAATCGCTGCAGGCTTTGGTTCAAGAGGAGACCACTCTTATTACTAACTACACATTTCAATCTGTCTTTGATGTTCTCCTTCTTCCCTCCTCCCTTTTATTTTTTGGCAGAGGAGCTGATTTTAATTGTGGCACTACAACAAGGCTCCCTCCATCCCAGGGAGCAGCCTCCTGTCTGCTGCTGCCTGGCGAGTGAGTTTGCAAGATTGGGTGCAGTCTATTGCTCAGGGCACATTTTAATGGCTCCCCTCTCCTACAAGGCCTGAATTGTTTTCCACGTGATTCTGGTTAATTTCGCTGCGGGAAAGGGCATTGGTTTTCCTTGTGAGCTTCTGATCCGTCTGCCTCAGCGAGGTGAAATAGATTAAAACAGAGAAGGAGGCATCGTCATTACAACTTTCCAGACGCGAGGAGCAGACCCAGCACATCTCCAGCACTCAGAATAGAGAGAGGAGTTTGACAGAGACCATTATGCTACAAAAAGCGCTCTTTTGAGAAATCAGCTTTGGTTGTTTACAAAATACTCAGGCTGCCTTCAAGTGCCCCTTCCCTTCAAAACCACCACCAAGGGTTAAAAGAAGCAACTCAAACGAGATAAAACCTCTGCAGCGTGCACTTTTCCTGGGCATCTCAGAATCCCACACCGCAAAATCCTTTTCCAAATAAGAAGACCAGGAAATTATAGCAGCGGTTATGTAGTATTGTCCAGCACAAATAAAAGTACTTAACACGCACTGTTTCTAAAGACCAAGACCCGTGTGCAGGTCACAGTGGCACAATGACCAATGTCACTGAACCAGGGCTTCGAATGGAGTCACAGCTGGAAAGGATTCCACTATCTAATTATTTCGAAGTATAGCCGTTATTGAAAATAACTAAATTGTTATTCCGGTCTAGTCTGGGAAGAAGGTCACATTCAAACCGCATGAGCTCTAAATACTCCTCAGTTACTATTCATGTACTGTAATTGTTTGTTCTCCCTGAGAAATGTTTTCTTAGTTGCTGGGTGAAGAGCCCGTAGGTAGCACAGAGGCTGTGGATGGGGGCCAGTGCCCCGTGCCCAGTGGAGAGCCTACTAAGCCGCCCCCACTGCAGAGAGTAGAGGCAGCTTCCTGCAACTGGGCTGGCCCGCTCGGCTGCACCGGACTCCCAGCATGTTCCAGGTGTGGCAGCTCGCTGTGGAAGCCACGGTGCGAGGGGAACAAAAACTCCTTGTGCAGGACCAGCACAGTGGCTCATGCCTATAATCCCAGCACTTTGCGAGGCTGAGGCGGGAGGATCCCTTGAGTCCAGGAGTTCAAGACCAGCCTGAGAAACATAGGCGGACCCTGTCTCTACAAAAAATAGAAAACAAAAAAAATTAGCCAGGTGTGGTGGTGTGCACCTGTAGTCCCAGCTACTCAGGAGGCTGAGATGGGAGGATTGCTTGAGCCCAGGAGGTCCAGGAGGCTGAGGCTACTGTGAGTTGTGATCACACCACGGCCTCACGCCTGGGTGACACAGCCAGGCCCTGTCTCCAACAAACAAACAAACAAACAAACAAACAAACAAGAAACCCCCCCAAACCACAACTCCTCATGCAAAACAAGCAGGGGTGGCTGCGGTGTCTTGCCCAGCTCCCACCCTGAACCCCCAGTGGAAGCAAGGGGCTTCTCATCCGTGGAGAAATTACTGCCTTCTTTGCTTTATTTTATTATTATTATTTAGCTGCTAATGTTCAGTTTTAGTTCCTTTTATGTCTCCAGTTCCCTTTAACAAAAACACCGATTAGAACTCAAGGAATCTGTATGACCTGGAGGTGAAGAGCGGTTCTCAGCAGGGACAATCATTGGGCTCAGACCCGGGAAGCATTGGTGGCTCCGGGTCACAGGGGCCCGAGGCACCCCAGCCATCTGGGCCCTCAGCCACTTCCTGGCGCCACCCGGCGGCACCCCAGGCCAGGCCAGGCAGTCACCTTGACCCGGCTGCTGGGGTGTCTCACCCACGCACTGTCCCTCCCCGTTTCCACCCCCTGTTCAGCTCCAACAGGGGCCTATCTTAACAAACGAGACATCTTAGAAAGGTCCTTATTGCTGGTCTAATTTCAAACAGGCACCACAATGAAGAACTGTCTTTGTGTGGGATTAATTTTAAAACCTCAGGATTTGATGTCAGTGGGAAAAAACCAGTGTGGGGGTCAAACTGCTGCCTTCTCCTGCTTCTGGCCAGCCCGGGGGCTCATTTCTTAGGAGATGAAAACTCTGACAAGCCCTTCAGTCAAGCTGAAAGCAGGCAGCAGTCCAGCCACAGCCACAGGCCTCCCAGGCATCCTGTGACCCCTCCGAAAAGTCACATTCACTTTGCTCTTGAGAAAGGAAAAATCATGCTGGAGGCATTTTATTTGAAACCATGTGAAATAAGGAAATGTGAAGATGCGAAAATGAAGTGAAAAAAAAAAGTTAGAATTCATTTCCGTCCTTGCAATGGCTTAGAAGCCAAACTGGTTCATTTTGAAAGCGTGTAAAAATCTGATCCATTCACCAGTAGGCAGAGACTACAAAATGCTTAAGGTAAAATATGTAAATATGTAAAATTATCTGTTGAAAACCATCTCCTTTTGTGCTTGAAAGAATTTTTAAAGCATCTTTATTTCTATTCTGCATTAATGTACTATTGAGCAGAAAAGTTTCTTTTTGGCAAAACAACAACAAAACCAAGGTGCCGCAAAATTTAGTGATTCTGAAATGAAGTCCACGGGAAAAAAGGAAGGACAAAAAGGATTTCTGTCTTCTCGGGCACTTGTGTGGCATTTTTTTGTGATAATTTAAAGTGTATCATTAATATAACAAATTATAGAATTCTTTTTTTAAAAGCATTGTTCACCTGAAAATGAAACAAACCGCACCTTCAGGCCTCTGCTACTGTCTCTTTTGGAAGTGGGGTCCCTCTTCTCCCTGGGTGTCCTCCGCCTCACCTGACCCAGCCCCTGCTATTCTTGAGAGATCCGGGGACCTCCCAGCAATGTGTTTGGATCCATCCCACAAATAATTGGCCACAAACAGTTTATCTTATTTCTAAATATTTCCAAATTAATTTTTTTTTGAAATATGGAAAAGAATGGCCGGATGTATGCCTATAGCTATGTAATTATCATTTATTCAGTTGGATTTGAATCCATCGTATTGCAACAAACGTGGTTTCATCACGCAACCTGCAACTTCCAGAAATAGGTGGGTGGGTTGTTGTTTTCTCCTCTCCCCTAATCCCATTTCTTCTGGAGGAGGTTCAACCAATGAATGTTTTGTCTCATAAGCCAACACCTCGTATGTAGATTGCTGTCATCTCTTGTCTCCTCCACGGGCGGTGGGGACTTATCCCTGTGGACTGGGCCTCCAGCCCCACTGGCCAGGGTTGGAGGCATGAGCCTCAGATTGAGAAGGGGTGTGCCTGAAACCAAATCCACTGAGTTCTCAAGCCAGAGGAACAAAACCCTCAGATCCTGGAGGGGAAGACAGTGTATACACTTGGCCCTGTACGTATGGCAGCAGCTTTGTTTGGGGAAGGGGAAGGCGCTTAAAACTGAGAAATTGTTCTTGGTTTTGCAAATCCTTGGTTATTTTCTGAAAGATCAGACAATGGAAAGTAGAAAGCTTTCTCCAAAACAGTTTTCAAATCTGCTTATTCTACTAGACACCCTCGTGTTCCTAGCCTTGTTTCTATGTTTTCTTTTGTTTACATCTCTTATTGTCTCAAAAAGATTATCAAAAAATAAAAATTAAAAGAAAACACACACACACACACACACACACACACACAAAAGATTGTGTCCAGAAGGCTTTCCAAGGGCTGGGAGCAGTGGCTCACACCTGTAATCCCAGCACTTTGGGAGGCCGAGGTAGGAGGATCATTTGAAGTCAGGAGTTTGAGACCAGTTTGGCCAACATGGTGAAACCCCGTCTCTACTGAAAATACAAAAGAATTAGCTGGGCATGGTGATGCACACCTATAATCTCAGCTACTCAGGAGGCTGAGGCAGGAGAATCACTTGAGCCCAGGAAGCGGAGGTTGCAGTGAGCCGACATCACGCCACTGCACTCCGGCCTGGATGACAGAGTAAGACTCCATCTCAAAAAAAAAAAAAAAAAAAAAAGACAGGTTTCCCAGCTCATCCCCACAAAACCTACCTCCCAGCTCCCTTCCTGTAGACCTAGGCAGACAGACAGAGACCAGCTCTAGAGAACCCAGGAAAGGTAATGTTAGGAACCTGAGAACGGGGTCAGGAAGATAGCCTGAGCAGCGAGAAGTATGGTCTAGTATGGTGAAATTTTGTTCATCTTAGATTTTTTTTTGCATTAGTTTTTATTTTTAAAATACTGCATTAAAATATTATCTATTTATTACTAGGTTATTGGGCACCTCCTTAAAGGCTGCCCCCAGGCAAGTGCTTCACTGCAGTCATCCTGGTCCTGACCTTGCCCTGGGGAAGAGATGTCTGCCGACCCGCTGCTTGGCCTCACCGGGCTCCAGCCTGGACCAGCTAACATGGTTGTAGAGGAGCCACTTCTCTCAAAACTCAGGGAGGAGGAGCGAACTTCTTTTTTTTCTTTTCATTTATTTATTTACTTATTTACTGAGAATGGGGTGTTGCTATATTGCCCAGGTAAGGTCTCAAACTCCTGGGCTCAAGCTATCCTTCTGCCTCTACCTCCCTAGAAACAACTCCTTTACTGGCCATTGGCAAGCCCAGTTCATTGGAGTCTCCCTCCTAAACCTTCACAAAGATTTAGGAAACAGATTAACAATAAAACTTCAACAAACCCAGGATGGGAGAGTTACTGAATTAAATTAGAGCTTTTCTCATACATCATGCTAAAGGTAAATTGTTTTGTTTAAATACCATTGGAAGCCACATTCATGTTATATAATGGTTTGCTTCTCTCCCTCTCTCTCTCTCTCTCAATGAGATGAGGTCGCACTGTGTCACCCAGGCTGGAGTATAGTGGTATAACTAATCACAGCTCACTGCCGCTTCCAACTCCTGGGCTCAAGAGGTCCTCCCACTTCGGCCTCCTAAGCTGCTAGGACTACAGGTGCACATCACCACCCCTTGCTAATTTTTAAAATTTTTTGTTGAGACAGGATTCCGCTATGTTGCCCAGACAGGTCTGGAACTCCTGGCCTCAAGCAATCCTTCCGCCTTGACCTCCCAAAGCGCTGGGATTACAGGTGTGAGCCACCACACCCAGCTGGTTTGCTGTTCTGATAAAGGTCTTGAAAAGACAGGAGGGGGTGTATTTTATCAGCATCATTATCACTAACTAGCACCATCGCTTACTGAGTACCATGCATGGAGCTGAGATTTCTACAATACACATTATTTTGCTTAGTCCCCAGCAACTGCGATGGCAAGTTTGAGGTTGCACAAAGATACACATGCTGGCCTCAGGGCTGAGCTGGGATGTGAAGTCAGATCAGACTCCAGAGCCCACATGCCATGGAGCTTTGGAGACAGGTTTGCTTTCACTCTGTTATCTTGCACAGGCCTAACTCTGGGCAGGGATGCCGAGCCCAGGGCTGAGGCTTGGCCAGGCGGCCACAATCGTGGATCCACCCTGTAAGCCTGAGGACCCGCAGCTTCCATGGGAAGGGGTAGACCTCCTGCCCTGCTGCACGGCCCTGGGCAGAGCAGGCATGCCCAGGACCACACTCCACTTCCCCCGGATGGTGCCTCCGGACCACTGATTTTTCATTCTAGGTCCCTATGCAAAAATAATCAAGACTTCCTGTCTGAGCAGTAGGGTAAACAGATCTTAGCTAAAGGGAGGAGGAGGGGTTGTGGGAAGAACCTCTGTTGTCCCAGCTGGAAACTTAAGCACCAGGAAATGCATTTCCGCGTGTTCCCAGCCTGCTGAAAAGTCAGGCACGCTAAGGACAAAGCAATCTCCAAAGCCTGGCCCAAATCTGGCTTTTCCCTTCCCCGCCTGCTCTCCAGGCTTCCTGGCTTTCTCACTCTCCTCCCTTTCCCCCGGGCAAGTCCAGAGGGTGTTTGTTTAAAGTACCTTTCACTAACATTCCTTCCCAGCCATTCTCCCAGCTTTTCACTTTGCATTATGCCCAGAGCCCCTAGATGCAGTCTCTTTACCCAGCCAAGCCTCTTTCAAAAACTAACCTCTATTTTACATGGGGAACTTTAACCCGTTTGCCTCCAAAAAACCCTGCAACATTACAGAGATGCCTAAAGTCTCCTTGGACCTCTAAAAATCCATGGCTACCCCCTTCAGCTCCCCAGTAGGTAAGCACTGAAGCACTGACTTTGGAATATTTTTTTTTTTCAGAAATGTTTCCTGCTTTTGCAACATACATTAGACTTCATTAAAACTATGGCGTGTGAATTTTTTTATTTTTATTTTTATTTTTGAGATGGAGTCTTGCTCTGCCGCCCAGGCTGGAGTGCAGTGGTATGATCTTGGCTCCCTGCAAGCTCCGCCTCCCAGGTTCAAGCGATTCTCCAACCTCAGCCTCCTGACTAGCTGGGACTACAGGAGCACACCACCATGCCCAGCTAATTTTTGTATTTTTAGTAGAGACGGGATTTCATCATGTTGGCCAGGCTGGTCTCGAACTCTTGGCTTCAAGAGATCTGCCCACCTCAGCCACCCAAAGTGCTCAGATTACAGGCGTGAGCCACCGTGCCTGGCCGAGGCATGCGAATTGTTGATGAGTTTGATTGATTTTTTTTATACATATAGTGTTCTATACATTTTTTTTCACTCAACCATACCTCTTAAAGATCTATTTGCATACACACAGATCCAAGTCACTTTAAAAAATTTTTTGTATAAAGCTCCATGCTGTGAACTGCTTCTATCTACTGAGGCATTTTGATATTGATGGGCATTTAGGCTTCTGCTATTTCCAATGCTGCTTCAGAGATGCTTTCTTTGTGCACATATACATTTCTTGAGGGTAGATAAGACAGAAGGGAAATTGCTGGGTTTCACGGTATGCACATTTCTAGCTCTAAGGGCGTCCAAAGTGCAGCTGTGCTGATACACGGGGCACCAGCATTCTCTGGGAGCAGCGCCCTTACAGGCCTGCTAGTACCTATCGAACTTTTAAATTGCTGCCCTTTTGATGGGTGACAAGTGTTACTTAATTTATATTTCCCTTAAGATTTGGTAGGGTCAAACTTTTTTTTTTTTTTTAATACATTTTACAAGTCCCTTTTCACACTTCTTCTGTGAATTGCCTGTTCGTATTCTTTGCCCCTAAAAAAAAAAAAAAAAATGAGTAGTTTGTCTTAAAAAAAAAAAAAAGAAACACTTTATGGAGCTATGATTGACATGTAAAAAGCTGTACGTACTGATACATACAACTTGATGGAATATTTATACACAGCCATGAAACCATCACCACTATCAAAGCCATAAATATATCCATCACCTCCCAAAGATTCTCCCATTCCCTTTATTTATTTATTTATTTATTTATTTATTTATTTATTTAAAGACAGGGTCTTTTTTTGTCACCCAGGCTGGAGTGCAGTGGCACAATCACAGCTCATTGCAGCCTCAACCTTCCGGGCTCAATCAATCCTCCATCCTCAGCTTCCCAAGTAGCTGGGACTATTACTTTTGAGACAGAGTCTTGCTCTGTTGCCAGGCTGGAGCGCAGTGGTGTGATCTCAGCTCACTGCAACCTCCGCCTCCTGGGTTCAAGCGATTCTCCTGCCTCAGCCTCCCAAAAAGCTGGGACTACAGGCGCCCGCCACCACACTCAGCTGATGTTTGTATTTTTAGTACAGACGGGGTTTCACCATGTTGGCCAGGATGGTCTTTATCTCTTGACCTCATGATCTGCTCACCTTGGCTTCCCAAGTGCTGGGATTATAGGCGTGTGCCACCGCACCTGGCCAGGTTCTCCTTTTTTAAGGCTGAATTGTATTCCATCGTGCACGTACCACATTTTCTTTATTCATTCTTCCATCAATGGACAGTTAGGTTGTTTCCATATCTTGGCTATTGTGAATAGTGCTGCAATGGACATGAGAGTGTAAGTATCTTTTTGAGATACTCAGCATTGCTGGATCACATAGTAGTTCTGTTTTTATTTGTTCCAGTAACCTTCACACTGGTTTCCATGACGGATGCACCAATTTACATTCCCACCAACAGCGCACCAGTGTCCTTTTCTCCATATCCTTGCCAGCACTTACTGCCCTTTTTTTTTTTTTTTCCCGAATAATAGCCATCCGAGCCAGGCACAGTGATTCACGCCTGTAATCCCAGCACTTCGGGAGGCTGAGGTGGGTGGATCATCTGAGGTCAGATGCTCAAGACCAGCCTGGCCAACTTGGTGAAACCCCGTCTCTACTAAAAATACAAAAACTCGCCTGTCGTTGTGGCGCATGTCTGTAACCCCAGCTACTTGGGAGGCTGAGGCAGGAGAATCGCTTGAACCAGGAGGTGGAGGTTGTAGTGAGCCAAGATCATGCCGCTGTACTCCAGCCCAGGTGACAGAGACTCCATCTCTAATAATAATAATAATAATAATAATAATAATAATAATAATATCCATCCTAACAGGTGTGAGGAGATACCTCATTGTGGTTTTCATTTGCACTGCCTGATGATTAGTGATGTGTACTTTTTCATGCACCTGTTGTACATTTCGTTTCTCTTTTCAAACCATTGCTGCTTCCCTGCTTAGGCACACACAGGTGCTGGGGACATATGGGATCTCAAACCACCTAATTCACTTTGGAGATGGGTGTAGGCTACAGCAGCTGTAGGCTACCCTGTGAACGCACAGAGCTGTGCAGCCACAAATGGGCTGGCCTCCTCACTGGCCTTGGCCTGGGATGTGATGCTCTGAGGAACTCCACCTGCAGGAGCCTCCACAGTGAGTGCCTGCTTTACGCAAGTCCTGAACAAGCACAATTACCACTTCCTTTAACCCCACGACACTGACAGATGCCAACACCTGGTTCTGAGAGTTGCCCCAAACCTCCCAGTGGGGCCTTGGGAAGACGGATTTGAGTTCAGATCAGCCTGTCTGCAGTGCCCATGACCCTGGCTGAGCTGAGCCGGACTGCTCCTGGAAGCTGAGGAGTGTGCGGTGAGTGTGGGCAGGGCCTGGCCTCAGTGCCCTGTACCCCTAGGCAACACTCATACTCTCCCTACGGGGTCAGCACCCTGGTTCATCCCCTGAGCCTCTGGATGCAGAGTACTGGGGAGCTGGGCTTCTCAGCAAGAGGAGCCCTCCCAATCCCCCCTCCTCGCAGCTCCCACCTCAGAGGATGCTGGGTAACAGGAGCACACACATAGTGTCCCCCAACCCCCACCACTGAGAAAACCTTGGTGGGGGCCAGAGGCAGCCAGAGGCCCATGCACCCTGGATGCTCCTGCCCCAAGAGCCAAAAGAGAGAGAGAGAGAAAGAGAGAGAGTGAGTTGGGGGAGGGGTTCCTGCAGGTGAACAGATCAAATTTTGGTCAAATTCCAATAAATTCTCACTTAATATTAACATTTAATGTTGAAAAATCCTAATGGTGACCTGATTCCCTCTTTTGAATTCCAGCCTTCCCAGGTAACCTATCTCTCGAGGTGACAAGCTGGTGCCACCTGAATTCATTACTGCCTGATTAATTATGCTGCCTTTGTACCAGGGAAACAGGGACTTCAGTCAGCCGCGGCCGCCATCCCCTGGCCGTCGCCTCAACAGGCCGGCCGCTGTCAGGGAGCCTTGCCCCTCGCCCAGCTCAGGGGAATCGCTTGAACCCAGGAGACAGAGGTTGCTGTGAGCCGAGATCACGGCACTGCACTGCACTGCACTGCACTGCAGCCTGGGTGAGAGAGCGGCACCATGTCTCAAAAAAAAAAAAACAACTATATATATATAAAATATGCCCATTACACTGGTAAGAGATTAAGGGATTTGCCCAAAGGCAAAAACCCAACTGCTATATACTGAATTGTGTTCCCCTAAAATTCATATATTGAAGACCCCCCACCCCCACCCCCAACAGGATGGTATTTGGAGACGGACTCTTTGGGAGGTAATTAGGTTTGGATGAGGCCACGAGAGGGGGGCCTCATGATGGGATTAGTGCCCTTAGAAAAGGAAATACCAGAGAGCTCTCTGCCATGTGAGGATAAAGGAAGAAGGCAGCTGTCTGCATGCCCGGGAGGGAGCCCTCACCCGAATCTGACTGTCCTGTCTCAGCATCCCGAGTAGCTGTGATTACAAGCACGCACCACCACACTCAGCTAATTTTTGGATTTTTAGTAGACATGGGGTTTCACCATGTTGGCCAGGCTGGTCTCAAACTCCTGACCTCAAGTGATCCACCCGCCTCAGCCTTCTAAAGTGCTGGGATTGCAGGTATGAGCCATCACGCCTGGCCTTATATTATGATTTTAAAGGGGTAGTGAGTAAGAGCCCCTGCCCTGCTGTCTGCTCTTCATCCCGTCTTTTTCAGAAGCCTTTTGGCAGAGTCACCCCTGGAGTACAGGAGAGTCCCAGCCTCCCCTGCTGAGAAAAATGGCCCTCCAGTGGGCTTCATGCTGTTTCCCCAGTGAGCTCAGTGAGGTAGGGGGTGGGGAGGAAAGATCCCCCTCCAAGGAACTTGGGCTAGGCACCTGGAACCCAAAGAAGGTGGCTACTGCCCCTATTTGAAGGTGAAGTCATTGATTAAGTGGCCTGTGTATCTTTTATATCCTTCCAAATTCGCTTATTTTTAAACCTCTAAAGTTTGAACCTTGTAGGTTCGGCTGCCAAAGAGATTTTACAGACGCCATTGCCCCATTTTCCCCTGGGTGTATGCACCTCAGCCTCCCTGCCCCAGCCACCTCCCTCCTATCCTCAGGAGACTTCAGGTACTAACCAGATCTTTCTTTCTGGGACCCAGCCACCAGTGTCTGGAAGGACCTCACCCTGTGTGCTCTGGGTGAAGTCAGGGCTCCAAGTGCAGGTTTAGATGGCTCAGCCCTGCTCTGCCTCTGCTTCTCCACCACAGGATCTGCACCATGGATCATCCTGATCTTGAACTTCCCAGCCTCTAGAACTTCTGTGGTTTAAGCCACCTAGGCTTTGGTATTTCATTATGGCAGCTCAAGCAGACTAAGACACCAATGAGCAGTCTTCTTTTCTCTTTTCTCCCTGTCTAGCTGTGGAGTCATATTGTTGGCCAAGTGGATCAGGAGAATACTTTGCTCCAGCTAAAGAAGACATTTTACGTACACACCAGTTCCTAATGAGTATGTGAACCTTCCAGAAACTGTCAAGGGAAAGCCAGGACCATGATGGCCAGAGGATCCCCCACAAGGACCAAGGCCTTCTCCCACCTTCCCCTGCTCATCCTATCACCTGCCAGGAGACGACAGGCTGGTGCTGAGTCCGCAGGCAGGGGGCCACAGGGTGAGCAAGGGGTGGAGGAGGCTCCAGCTTTGAACCTTACCTGGGCCATCTCTACCCATCAGGAGAGCAGATGCAGAGCCTGAAATGTGTTCCCCTGGTCTCCCCAGATGCCACTCCCAAGCCCAGGGGCTCCACAAGCGTAGAAGATCTCTAGGGAGCCCACCTCTCAGCTGCCTAGTACGCCAGGAAGAGCACTAGACCAAGAGTCAAAAGACATGGCATCTGTAGGTCAGCGCCTCAATGTGTAAGCTGGGATCTTAGGGTAAGTTACTTCACCTCCTGGCGACTTAATTTCTAATCTGTAGTGTATCAACACCTCTCCCATCAGGTGATTATAGAGATCAATGAAATAAAAAATAATAGAGGCTTGGCTGGGTGCGATGGCTCACGCCTGTAATCCCAACACTTTGGTAGGCAGAGATGGGCGGATCACTTGAGCTCAGGAGTTTGACACCAGCCTGTCCAACACGGTGAAACCCCGTCTCTACTAAAAATACAAAAATTAGCCAGGTGTGGTGGCTGGTGCCTGTAGTCCCAGCTACTCAGGAGGCTGAGGCAGGAGAATTGCTTGAACCCAGGAGGTGGAGGTTGCAGTGAGCCGAGATGGTGCCACTGCACTCCAGCCTGGGGGACAGAGTGAGACTCCATCTAAATAGCAATACTACTACTACTAATAATAATAATAGCTCTCTAAAGGCGGATTCCCTTCCTCCTCCTTCCCTCTTTTTTCTTTCTTTCTTTCTTTTTTTTTTGAGATGGAGTCTCGGTCTGTCATCACTCAGACTGGAGTGCAGTGGTATGATCATAGCTCACTGTAGCTTTGAACTCCTGGATTCAAGCCATCCTTCTGCCTCAGACTCCCGAGTAGCTGGAACTACAGGTGCGTGCCACCATGCCTGGCTAATTTTTAGCTTTCTGTAGAGATTGGGGTCACATCGCATTGCCCAGGCTGGTCTTGAATTCCTGGCCCCAACTGATCCTCCTGCCTCAGCCTCCCAAAGTCATGGGGTTACAGGCATGAGCCACTGCATCTGGCCTGTTAGCTTTGAATTTTGTAAGTATTTCACAAAGATCAATAACTAGGAAGAAGAATCTTCCCCACTCACTTTTTTTTCCTTTTTTTTAGATAAAATCATATTTTGGAAAGAATTTGGGTCTAAAGTTAAGGGGAAAAAACAGGCTACGTAGAATAGTTCCTGCCACCACCTAAGATCTCAGGCAAGTGAACTGTTCACTTCAAAGCTTCAATTTCTTCATCTAAAATATGAGGGAATGAATCCTACCTTGTAATGTGGCTGTGAAGAACAAGATGTTACTGTGTCAAGTGCTTTAAATAAGGGCCTGGAAGAGAATGGTAACAGTTACAGTAGCTTATTAAATGAATCTGCAGATGGAGATAATAATGACCCCTAACTCTTGATGTTACAAAGATTCCCAGAGTTAAGACACTTGTAAACTGTTTAGTAGAGTCCCTCCTCTCATTTTCAACTGTTAAGCAGTTATTCAAAGGAAAACAGAGTTTCAGCCATCCCGTTGTAGGGGTACTACTACTTTATAATTACATGAAAATCATATTTTTCATCTATGAGCAAGGGGTTTATCATCTGAAAACTTTAATGATGAAGGCATCTATTTTACAGTCTCTGCAGAATTACCTGCTTTCTCTCCCAGTGTGCTAAGATTACTCCATTAGTGAGATTCATGTCTCAGATTTCTCTTCTGAGTCAAACATCGTAACTTCAAAACAACTACAACAAAACAACATTTCTCTGGACAAAAAGGTCTCTTTTGACTAAGGTAAGGTGTGATGATGGTTTTGCTCTCAGGGGTTTGCTGGCCTTCTGCAGGAAGTTTTCTCCCCTCCCCTCCCCTCCCCTCCCCTCCCCTTCCCTTAATGGAGTCTCGCTTTGTCACCCAGGCTGGAGTGCCGTGGTGTGATCTTGGCTCACTGCAACCTCTGCCTCCTGGGTTCAAGTGATTCTTGTGCCTCAGCCTCCCGAGTAGCTGGGATTACAGGCACCCGCTACTGCACCCAGCTAATTTTTATATTTTTAGTAGAAATGGGGTTTCACCATGTTGGCCAGGCTGGTCTCAAACTCCTTACTTCAGGCAATCCGCCCACGCTGGCCTCTCAAAGTGCTGGGATTACTGGCATGAGCCACCGTGCCCAGCCTCTTTTTTCTTTTTTTAAATAGATATGATGTCTTGCTGTGTCGCCCAGGCTGTTGAACTCCTGGGCTCAAATGATCCTCTCACCTCGGCCCCTCAAAGTGCTGGGATTATAGGTGCGAGCCACTGCCCTCAGCCTCTGCAGTAAGTTTTTTAATCAGGAAGAAAATGAGGCTGTCCGCAGCCTCTCAAAGACTCCTACCCTGCCGGGCGCGGTGGCTCAAGCCTGTAATCCCAGCACTTTGGGAGGCCGAGACGGGCGGATCACGAGGTCAGGAGATCGAGACCATCCTGGCTAACACGGTGAAACCCCGTCTCTACTAAAAAATACAAAAAACTAGCCGGGCGAGGTGGCGGGCGCCTGTAGTCCCAGCTACTCCGGAGGCTGAGGCAGGAGAATGGCGAAAATCCGGGAGGCGGAGCTTGCAGTGAGCTGAGATCTGGCCACTGCACTCCAGCCCGGGCGACAGAGCAAGACTCCGTCTCAAAAAAAAAAAAAAAAAAAAAAAAAAAAAAAAAAAAAAAAAAAAAAACAAAGACTCCTACCCTGAGAGGAGAGAGGCAGTAGTTCAAGTTCATTTCTCAATGCTAAGCAAAGAGTCTTATTCTTGAATGTTATTTGGTTCATGATTCAAGCCAAATGGGCTGTGAAACTAAAGATGGATCCTCTCCAAATACCCACAGGTGACATGGTCCAGGTACAGCCAACTCCCAGGGAAAGGTGTCTGGAAAAGGGATACCACACTGAGGTTCTCACGCAGGAAGCTTCGGCAGCTGAGAGGGGATAGAGGGGTGTTCAAGGGAAAGGCAGCCTACTGAAGAGGAAGAGAAGCCTTGGCGGGGGGCACCCCTGATCTCCCAGATAACAGATTCTGGTGTCACAGATGATTGTCAGTCCCTGGCCAATTCCTGAACCAGGCCCAACGAACTGTCCTTGCCTCTGCATCCACTCCCAGCGCCCCACTGCAATGCCATGCACACGCCCTGCCCTTCTGCCTCCACTCTCAGTGCCCCACTGCAATGCCATGCACACACCCTGCCCTCTGCCTCCACTCCTGGCACCCCCACTGCATGGCTGTGCACACGCCCTGCCATTCTGCACCCACTCCCAGCGCCCCACTGCAATGCTGTGCACACACTCTGCCCTTCCGCACCAGAAATGCCTGACTGTTTTCTACTCCTCCGCAGATACCTTTTCACAGTTTTAGAGCTGGCTGAAATGTCACCAGCACCAGAAGGTGAGCTCCATGGGTTTGTCTTCTTCAGCATAGAACCCACTGTGCCTCAAACAATGCCTGGCACAGAGTAGGTGCCCAATACATATTTGAGGGAGGCCAACAGGAAGGAGCAAACAGACTCTCCAGGAAGAGCAGGTCGCTCGGTGGTCAGGTTCCTGGGTCTTGGGGACAGCTCATGCTCATTGATTTGGAGTCCTCTCTGTACATGTCTGCCTCTCTCTGGAGCTGTGAACTCCGCCAGCTTCTGTGAGTATGGATGGATCAGTAGACAAGACGAGTGTGACCCTGTCTTTGAGCTGCTATATGAAAATGAGTAGCTTCACAAGTATCCAGGACCTAGTTGATCTGATGTAATGCACGTCAGAAGAACACATTTCTACTAACTGCCACTGATAGTGGCCAATTCATGTGGTCACATTAGAAAGATCCATCCTTCTGCTGCTCAACTATTTCTTTTGTCATTGTTGGCATGGTAGATCTTTTTCCATCTTTGTACCCTTTTTTTTTTTTCTTTTTGAGAGAGAGTCTGACACTGTTGCCCAGGCTGGAGTGCTGTGGTGTGATCTCAGCTCACTGCAACCTCCACCTCCCGGGTTCAAGCGAGTCTCCTGTCGCAGCCTCCCAAGCAGGAATTACAGGCATGTACCACTATGCCCAGCTAATTTTTGTATTTTTAGTAGAGATGGGGTTTCACCATGTAGGCCAGGCTGGTCTCAAACTCCTGACCTCAAGTAATCTGCCCACCTCAGTCTTCCAAAGTACTGGGATTACAGGCGTGAGCCACCATACCCAGCCCATCTTTGTGCTTTCTGCTTTTCTTGTTCTTACTCTTAAGGTGTGTCTCAACATGTAGTTGGATTTTGGTCATTTATGCAGTATGACAATTTTTGTAGTTTGATAGCAGTATTTAGTCTACTTACATTTCATCTAATTACTTATACATTTGAATTTAAATCTACAGTGTTTCTACTTATTTTTCTATTTGTCTCATTTATTTTATGTTCTTTTTGTTCTCTTTCTTTTTTTGCAAAAAGGTGAAGAAAAAGGAGGTGAAGAAAAACATTTTTTGGCCAGGCACAGTGGCTCATGCCTGTAATCCCTGCATTTTGGGAGACTGAAGTGGGTGGATCACCTGAGGTCACGAGTTTGAGACCAGCCTGACCAACATGGTGAAACCGTGTCTCTACTAAATAAAAAAAAAAAAAAAAAATAGCCAAGAGTGGCAGTGCATGCCTGTAATTCCAGCTACTTGGGAGGCTGAGGTAGGAGAATTGCTTGATCCTGGGAGGCAGAGATTGCAGTGAGCTGAGATTGTGCCATTACACTCCACCCTGGGTGACAAGAGTGACAACTCCATCAAAAAAAAAAGGAAGGAAGGGAGGGAGGAAGAGAGGGAGGGAGGGAAGGAAGGCAGGCAGGCAGGAAGGAAGGAAGGCAGGAAGGAAGGAAGGAAAGAAAAAGAAAGAAAAACTTTTTTATATCATTTCCCACTCTTTTAGCTTGTTAGTGATATATATATGTGTGTATATGTGTGTGTGTGTGTTTGTGTGTGTGTGTATATATATATATATAATTTTTTTTTTTTTTTTTACCATTCCTTTAGTAGTTATGCTATAGTTATGCTATGGACTGGACTGCATTCCCCCAAAATTCATATGTGAAGGCCTAATCCCCAGTGTGACTATATTTGGAGATAAGGCCTTTATGGACATCATTAAAGTTAAATGAGGTCATAAGGGTAGGGCCCTGGTCCAATAGGATTAGTGTCCTTATCAGAAGGGGCTCCAGAGAGCACGCTCTGTCCCACCTTCACCTCCCCTCTCTCTGCCACGTGAGGACACAGCAAGGAGGTGGACATCTGCAAGTCAGAATAAGAGCCCTCCCCAGAATCTGATCTTGCTGGGATTCACATCTTGGACTTTCCAGCCTCTAGAATTGTGAAAAGTAAATTTCTTTTGTTTAAGCCACCCAGTCTGTGGTATTTTGTTAATGCAGCCCAAGAAAACTAAGATCACAGGATGCATGCTTAACTTATTAAAATCTAAAATTAAAGAGTAATTTTTACCATTTGGTCAAAAATACAAGGACCTTAACATAGCTTATAACCCTCTATTCACTCCCTCCCACTTTTTGTTATATTGTAATGCATTTTAATTCTTACATACAGGCAAGGCACGGCACCTCACACCTGCAATCCCAGCACTTTGGGAGGCCAAGGTGGGTGGATCACTTGATGTCAGGAGTTGGAAACAGCCTGGCCAACATGGTAAAACCCTGTCTCTACTAAAAATACAGAAATTACCCAGATGTGATGGGGGTGCCTATAGTCCCAGCTACTCCAGCCAGACTTGGTGGGCACACCTGTAGTCCCACTGCACTCCAGCCTGGGTGACAGAGCAAGACTCCACCTCAAAAAAAAAAAAAAAAAAATTCTTTTGTACATTTTGTTAAAAATAAAACCAGAAAAAACATTATTTTTGTCAATCTTCATTAAGATTTATCCCTTTATTTACCCTCTCTGCTGTCTACTGCCTTCCATTCCTTCCTGCAGTTCTAAAGTTCCATTGTCATTTTCTTTCTGCCTGAAATATTTCCTTTAGTACTTCTTTTAGTGCACAGTTACTAGTGACAAGTGCTCTCATTTTTGTCCATTTAAAAACAACCTCTTTTGACTTGCATTCTTAATAAGTATTTTTACTGGTTATAGAATTCTAGATTGACTTTTCAGCACTAAAATGTCATTCTACCGGCTTCTGGCTTCCATGGCTCCTGTTGAAAAGTTAGCTGTCAGTCTTATTGTAGTTCTAGTAAAGGTAATCTGTCATTTTAGTTGGATGCATTTAAGAGTATCTCTTATTATTTTGTTTTCAGTAGTTTCTCTGTAATGTGCCTATGAATGATTTTCTCTGTATTCACCATACTACAATACTACAGGGCTTCTTGGATCTGTGATTCATGTCTTTCATCAATTTTGGGGAATTCCTGGCCATTATCTATTCAAATATTGCTTCTGTTTTATTATCTCTCTCCTTTCCTCTTCTTCTGGGATTTCAGTTACACTTACAATAGTATTATGTTCAATATGTGATATACCATTTCTATATTTTCCATACTTTTGTCTCTCTGTTTTCAGTCCAAATAGTTTCTTCTGATGTATCTTCCAAATCACTAATTATCTCTTCATCTGTGTCTAATCTGCTTTAAACTCATCTAATGTGTTCTTCATTTCAATTATATTTTTTGGTTATAGAAATTCCATTGATTCTTTTTTATATGTTCCCATTCTCAATTGAAATTCTCCACTTTGTCTTTTGTCTCCTTGAATTGTCAATCAGAGGTTATTCTAAAGTTTATATCTGATACCTCCAATAACTACGTTTCCTGTGGGTCAGTTGCTATTTTTTCTTTCTTTCTTTCTTTCTTTTTCTTTCTTTCTCTTTCTTTCTTTTTCTTTCTTTCTCTTTCTTTCTTTCTTTTCCTTCCTTCCTTCCTTCCTTCATTTTCCTTATTTCTTTCTTTTCCTTTCTTTTTTTTTTTTTTTCAAGGTCTCACTTTGTTAACTAGTCTGGAGTGCAGTGGTGCAATGACAGCTCACTGCAGCCTCCATCCCCCAGGCCCAAGTGATCCTCCCACCTCAGCTTCCCAAGTTGCACACCCAGACTACAGGTGTGCACCACACACTAATTTTTTTAAATTTTATGTAGAGATGGGGTCTCACTATGTTGCCCAGGCTGGCCTCAAACTCCTGGCCTCTAGTGATCCTCCCACCTCCCCCTCAGAGTATTGGGATTATAGGTGTAAGCCACCATGCCAAGCCTATTTTCTATTTATTCTCTTGGTTTTGAGTCATTTGGTCTTGTCTTCTGATATGCCTCATATATTTTGAACAAATGCTGCATGTTTTGTATGAAAAATTGTAGAACCAATGTGATGCTGTAGATGATGGTATCTTTCTCCAGAGAGTTTATTTTGCTTTTGTCAAGCAGTTAGTATAGAGGCAGAGCATCTTAATCTGATTTGAGTAAAAGCTGCATCTTTTTGAGAGTTGATCAGAGGCTCTAACCAAAAGCCTAGGGTATTACCAGAGCCTTTCTGAGACTGCCAAAGCTTTGCCCAGCTTCCTAGCCTTTAAATCACTGCTCCTAGAAGCAAATGCCTAGAGGAGAAGAACAGTGCCAAATGTTAGCACTTCCCTTTCTCTAGGATCTTCCCTCCTCAAGTCCTCACTGGATAGCTCTCTGATTTTTTTTTTTTTTTTTTTTTTTTTTTGTGGCAGGGTCTCATTCTGTTGCCCAGGCTGGGGTGTAGTAGCACTATCTTGGTTCACTGTAACCTCTGCCTCCTGGTTTCAAGTGATTCTCCTGCCTAAGCCTCCCAAGTAGCTGGGACTACAGGTGCATGTCACCAGGTCTAGCTAATTTTTGTATTTTTAGTAGAGATGGGGTTTCAGCATGATGCCCAGGCTGGTCTCGAACTCCTGGACTCAAGTGATCCACCCCCCTTGGCCTTCCAAAGTGTTAGGATTACAGGCATGAGCCACCATGCCTGGCCAGTCTCTGATATTTTAAAACAGATTTTTAAAATTATCTAACTGCTCCAGTTGTTTAAGGTGGGAAGTTTCATTTGATCCAGACTGGTGTTCCAGAGCCAGAAGAAGAGATCTCAACTGTTCCTTTAGCATAATTCCTCACCTATAACGATGGTTAGCACAAAAATTAAAATTTAGGGTATTGGCTTTGAAGTCAAAAATTCCATCTGGGTGGGTTTAAAAAGTATAAGTTGGTAAAACTGGTTGGAAAGAGTAGAAAATTATAGTTCTCTGTTAAGGTAAATTATTCTAATTAAATTAGTATAAGAAGCATTTGAGCAGTCACTGGAAACATACAATACATCCCAGTTAACTTTCCAGTACTTTTTCTCGTACTGAAGTATACCTTTGGTTTATAGCAGCAAGAATTAGGGATGCTTCTAGCCTTCTCAGCCTTCTGTCAGGCTCTGGGTCATCTTGTAATATGCTTGCTTAGTCCCTAAGAAGACACTGTGTTTGCCTCTCTGTTATGCCTCAGGTAAACCCATTCAATAAACATATAGCAATCATATTTAAAGATTCTCATCTTACTTATCCAAAAGTTTCAGAAATTGTCCTTTTAAAGCACACACATCCACAAAAACTGAGAAGATGGGCCGGGTGCAGTGGTTCACGCCTATAATCCCAGCACTTTGGGAGGTTGAGACAAGGGGATCACCTGAGGTCAGGAGTTTGAGATCAGCCGGGCCAACAAAACTGTCTCTACTAAAAATACAAAAAAAATTAGCCGGGCATGGTGGCACATGCCTCTAATCCCAGCTACTTGGGAAGCTGAGGCAACAGAATCGCTTGAACCTGGGAGGTGGAGGTTGCAGTGAGCTGAGATCCCGCCACTGTACTCCAACACCTGGGTGACAGAGTGGGACTCTGTCTCAAAGAAAAAAATAAAAAAAACAACCTGAGAAGATGAAAAGAATAAACAGAACACACACAAATAATTTTGCACAACAGAGTGGAGAGGTGATAACAGCCAGCCACTTATCAAATAACTACAGCTGTTGCAAGCTTGACCTTAGCAGGTTGTTCATGCCACATAGGGAAAAGGGCCTTCAAAGCACAAAGTTTGACACATTCTGGTAGAGTATCAGGATGAACTAGTTAACCTGAAGGCCAGGCTGCATGCTGGACAAGAACAGCTGGGAAGACTGCAGGCACTCACATTTTGAAGCACAAGTAGGTTTTATTACTAAGGCTGTGCATAGCCACCAGCAAAAGTATAGGTAAGGCTGCTTAGTGAAATGCCTTGGGAACTGAATGAGCACAAATGAATCTGTGAGCCCGAGAGACCATCCTCGAAAAAGGCCATGGACTTATTGTATGACAATATTTGGGCCTCCGAACACAAGTGGGAGATTCAAGACCAGGCACTCAAGTCAGATTGCTTCAGCTAATAAAATAAGGGACGATGACAGGAAGTACATGGTGTGGGGGCTGGTTCTCTCAACTCCTTGGAGAGACACACAGAAGAAAACAAATGGTTTCAGCTAGGCTATAATCACAGAATCAATACGACTAAACGGATCCTCCTTGTAGATAGAGTCTAACTTTAACCACCTTATGTTACAGATGAATAGACACCATGCTAAAAACTCCTTTTCACCTGCCAGTCCTCATATCAAACATTGATTCTTCCGCAAAGCCTTCCCTGCTTCCATTTGGTGGCTCTCTCCTTCATTCATTTATTTTATTCTTTTTTTGTTTTAGAGGGAGTCTCACTCTGTTGCCCAGGCTGGAGTGCAGTGGCACAATCTCAGCTCACTGCAACCTCCACCTTCCCAGTTCAAGTGATTCTCCTGCCTCAGCCTCCCTAGTAGCTGGAATTACAGGCATCCACCACCATGCCCAGCTAATTTTTGTGTTTTTTAGTAGAGATGGGGTTTCATCATGTTGGCCAGGCTGGTCTTGAGCTCCTGACCTCAGGTGATCCGCCCTCCTCGGCCTCCCAAAGTGCTGGGATTACAAGCTTGAGTCATAGCACCTGGCCTTCTTCATTATTTCCTAACCTCAAGTGTGAGCTCCATCATTTCAGGAGCTCAAGAAAACAAAAGGTCCTCAGTATCATTTGCCAAAGGGACACATGAGAAGGGGTATCTGCAAAACGCACTGAGTCTCCATTGTCCTGAGCCCCAGCCCAGGCAATTCAGCCAGACTCCAATACCGGTTCACAAGTTTCAGAATACTCTGAAAAAAACAATTTAAACATGATATGAAATAGAGAGAATAACAGAATGACCCGCCATGTAACCATTACTAATGCCCCATCATTTCCCATCTATACCTTCACTCGCTTCCCTTTTCCCATATAAAACTACTTACACATAAATCCCAGATATCCTATCATTCCCTCTAAATATTCTAGCCTGTATTTTCAAAAGATAACTTTAAAAATACCACCGTAATATTACCATTTCTAAAAAATTTAAGAAGACTTTTAAAATATCAAATAATCCCATCAGTATTGAAATTCACAAGTGTCCTAAAAACGTTAGGGTTTTTTTTTTTTTCTTTTTATCATTTGTTTGATTCAGAATCTAAATGTGATTATTTTCCTTGCAATTCATTATTGAAGAACTGGGTCGTTTATCCTGCGGTTTTACAAGAGCTGGATTGTTTTGATTATGTCCCCATAGTGCTGTTTAACATGTTCCCCTGTAGTTTTCATTTCATGTAAATTAGTACAAGAGTCCCCCCTTATCCTCCAGGATACATTTCAAGACCCCGGTGACTGCCTGAAATCACGGACAATAGCAAACCCTACATACTGTAGCGTATGTTTCTTCATATATATATGTATATATGTATCATATACAATATATATGATAAAGTTTAGAAACTAGGCACAGTAAGAGATTAACAATAATAACTAGGCACAGTAAGAGATTAACAGCAATAACTAATAATAAAATAGAACAATTATAACAATGCACTGTAATAAGAATTACGTGAATGTGGATGTAGTAACCCAGACCGGTATTGAGTGACTAATGGGCAGGTGGCATGGACAGTGTGGATACACAAGGGGATGATCGCATCAGGGGGGTGAAGTGGCTTCGTTGTCTGGGGTAAATACCTGAGGTTCATTGCCTCATGCCAAGGAAATCAAGGACCCAGACGTACGTGGAATGAGGTTAAGAGCGGAGGTTTAATAGGCAAAAGAAAGAGAAAAGAGAATTCTCACCCGCAAGAGACGGGCGGGGGGGCCCAAGTAGGAATTCCAGCCCTTGAGGAGTGCACTGGATTTCACAGACAGGCTTGAGGAGGCGGTGTCTGATTTACATCGGGCCCAAAGATTGGTTGGACTACATGTGATGTTTACATAACTCGCAGGGAAGCCGACTACCCCACCTTAATCTTTTTTTTTTTTTTTAAACAGAGTCTTGCTGTGTTGCCCAGGCTGGAGCACAGTGGCGCAGTCTTGGCCCACTGCAACCTCCACCTCCCGGGTTCAAGCGATTCTCCTGCCTCAGCTTCCCAAGTAGCTGGGATTACAGGTGACCACCACTACGCCTGGCTAATTTTTGTATTTTTAATAGAGACAGGGTTTAACCACGTTGGCCAAGCTTGTCTTGAACTCCTCCCCTGATGGCCCTTGGCTTCCCAAAGTGCTGGGATTATATTCCCGAGTGCTTGAGCCACCTCGTCCAGCCCACCCCACCCTAATCTTATTATGTAAATAGAGTCTTTGCTTGGCCGGGGCCATGTTGCCTGCTCCTTGCTGTACACGTCTGGCAAAGAGAAGGGAATATTGAGCCGCCTTTTTGAACATGCCTAGTCCCAGGTAGCCTTTTCCTATTGGCACAGCTGCTGGCATTCACCTGTGCAAGCTTCTAGCTTGCCTGTCTATGCCTGCAGCTCGATTTTACAGGCTGCTCTTTGTTAGAAAAGAATATGATTTGGGGGCTGCTTTCCATTAAAAGGAAAACCTTACCAAGGACTTCCTTGACCCTCACTATCTGCCTAAGTCATTTCTTCTTAACTCCTCTATCAGTGGGACAGAGTGGGACAGCATGAGATTTCATTGTGCTACTCAGAATGGCACAAAATTTAAAACTTACAATTTTTTTCCTGCAATTTTCCATTTACTATTTTTTTTTTTTTTTTTTGAGACGGAGTCTCGCTCTGTCACCCAGGCTGGAGTGCTGTGGCCAGATCTTCAGCTCACTGCAAGCTCCGCCTCCCGGGTTCATGCCATTCTCCTGCCCCAGCCTCCCGGGTAGCTGGGACTACAGGCGCCGCCACCTTGCCCGGATAGTTTTTTTTTTTTTTTTGTAGTTTTTAGTAGAGACGGGGTTTCACCATGTTAGCCAGGATGAGGATGGTCTCGATCTCCTGACCTTGTGATCCGCCCGTCTCGGCCTCCCAAAGTGCTGAGATTACAGGCTTGAGCCGCCGCGCCCGGCCCATTGACTATTTTTTGACTGCGGTTGACTTGGTTAACTGAAATCAAGAAAAGCAAGACGGTAGGTAAGGGGGACCACTGTGGTTGATCTCAGTGGTCTAGGCACCTCTTGGGATCCCCCAGAGCTCTATATATCAAACCTGAATCTGATCAATCACCGGGGTTCAGTGGGGCCCCAAGAGATGTCTAGACCACTTCATAGTTGGTGCTGAGTTTTTTTATTTCAAGGCACATAACGTGGGGAAATGGAGTGGTCTCTTTTTCTGGTGTCAGCAGCCACCGCTAATCGTGCCTACATCCATTCATTCATTCATCAGGGATGCAAAATGGTGATATTTTATCTATCGATTCTTCCTCATTTAATAGCTGGAAATCCTTTAGGAGAAATACCCCCCTCAGATTACCGTGTGGCCACCAAAGCCCAGTTTTAACAGAATTGAAACCAAGACAATGCTTTCTCTCCTTACAGTCCTCTGCAGGAGCCTGAGCAACTTTAAGCAAACCTTTTTTTTTTTTTTTTTTTTTTGAGAAAGAGTTTTGCTGTTGTAGCCCAGGCTGGAGTGCAATGGAGTGATGTCGGCTCACTACAATCTCCACCTCCAGGGTTCAAGCGATTCTCCTGACTCAGCCTCCTGTGTAGCTGGAAATACAGGCACGTGCCACCACGCCCAGCTAATTTTTTGTATTTTTAGTAGAGACAGAGTTTCACCATGTTGGCCATGCTGGTCTCGAACTCCTGACCTCAGGTGATCCACCCATCTCGGCCTCCCAGAGTGCTGAGGTTACAGGCATGAGCCACTATTTATTCTTTATTTTCTAGCCAAGAACTGACTGGAAGAGGTGGGCCTGACAGCTGTGGGAAACATATTCTTGCCTGGTTCTCTCCCGGCCAGTCAACTGAAGCAGAGGCCCTGCCTACCCAGAGATTTTCTCAAAGCAGCATGGCTCCAGGGCCTGCTCTAAAGGTCTGGCCTTTCTCTTTGAAACTGTTTTCTCCTGTAATTAAGGGATTTTCTAACTTGAGGAATAGATTAAAATTCATCAAAATTATGTTTTCAGAAAGCCATAAACCTGAAGCTACTAAGGTCTGGCTCCAGGAAATCCTGAATCCAGGAAGGATGCTCAGCAGGACAGAATTGAAGACAATAGTTCATCATCTTTCCTTCCCAGGATCGAGAATATCCCAAGGAAATGCCAAGTAAAAAAGTGAAATCAGCGATTGATTTTGCGTTTGGAGAACTGACCATGTTTCTTGATCAAATGCCGATTGCAAGTCTGAGTCAAGGCTGAGCATATAAAGGAATCCTCCCGGGTACCTCCCCTTGGGGTCTTCAAATGATGTGATTTTGAAAAACCAGACTCGGGCGATCAGAGACCTCACTGCAGAGGAAATGAAAGATGCCTCGCTTCCAATACCTGGCTCCCGTGAACACTCCCTCGGGTCCCTGCTGGCGCCAGCCTGGGACCGAGAGCGCTTCCTGTCCTGCTGACTGCAGAGGTTAAACGGAATCTCCACGCCTGGATTGAGGAAAGAAAGGCGTCTTCCCCGTTGATTTTCGCGAGGCTGCGGACCTTCGCGGCGCCCCGACTGGGCACACCCCGCGGAGCTGTCGGGGCAGCAGGCGCCCAGGCCTTCCTGAATCCCCGGCCCCTCTGGTCTATCCTAGCCCCCCAGGACTCAGGCCTGGGAAAATCACGGCCTCCGCCAGGCCCCTTCTCGCAGGTTTTGCACTTTGCTAACTCGCGGTGCGGCCTTGGGGCAGTGCCTCAGTTTCCCCAAGTGTAATGAAGTAGGGCTGGACCGTGATTCTCAGAATCACCCAAGAAGCTTTTCCAAAACCCTCAGCCAGGGTGTCCCTTGGGACCCACCGGATCGGAGCGGGGGTCGGGGGCGAAAAGCGCCAGGAGTCCGGCAGCCCAAGCTGGAACCCGGGACTCGGGCTCGCCCGCCTCGGCAGCTACTCCACCGTCGGCCAGGCCCCAGAGCTCGCCTTCGGCCTGGGCGAGGTCTTGCGCGTCTCCGGGCCGGTTCCGGGAGGCCGGGCGGGGCGGGCCGGGCTGGGCTGTCCCACCGGAAAGACTCGTTTCAGCCGGATCAGGCGGAGGCCGGGCGGAAACAGACTTGTCGCCCCTGCCTCGGGCCCTCCCCGCCCCCCCCCCCATGCCCTTCCACCCCACCCCAGCGCAGCCCCGCCAGGGTTCGGGAGTCGCGGGCAGGCAGCTGGGGCAGCCCCGGGTCACCCCGCCCACGCCTGCCCCGCCCACAGGACGCGCGCCCTAGGCCACACCTGAGCTCGCCCTAGGGTCCCCGGACTGTGACTCTGCAGAGCCTCGGTGGGGGAGGGGACAGGGGAGAGAATAGGGAAGAGGGGCGCGATCTGAGTCTGGGACCCGTTGCCAAGAAACCCGACCCTCGGGCTCTGGCCATCAGCAGCCGCGGTGCAGCTGCCTCTCCCTCCCCCCAGGAAGCCCTGCAGAGCTTTCTAGAGCTGGGTGCTCAGAAGACCACAGGCGAAGGCAAGAACCTTGGGCCGCGGCTCTGTGGGAAAAGCCCTCGGGGAAGCCAGACGGCGCGCTGCAGCTCCCCATCGCTGGCGTGGGCCCCGGGGTGGAGGCAGTTGGGTCGCGGCCCTGCCACCCCCATGCTGCACGGCCTCGGTCCGGTGCCACCACCTCTGTGGGCCGCCGTTTCAGCCTCCAGATGGGGTGCTTGGCTCTGGGTGGCGGCGGGCCCCAGCCCTTGCCCAAAGTCTCTAAAGAAGGGTCTGGCCCGGCCAGCCCAGATCCGAGCTGCTGCGTACGCGCGGGGCTGGGAGCTGCAAGAACGCGCCCGGAGCCTGGGGTGAGGGGCCGGGCCCTCGGGGCAGCGGGCGCGCGCGGGGTCTCCAGTTCCGCCCTGGTTGGGGCCAGAGCAGGAGGGAGGCCACCCCAGCTTTTTCTGGGCTGCAGCCCTGCCGACCGCGCGGGACAGACGCCGCGTCCTCTCCAGGCCTCCAAGAAGCAGACTAGAAGCCCATAGCTTCTGGGAAGATGGGCACCCCAGGTCTCCGCACACGGCCTCCCCAGGGCCACTGGGAAACTTGGATGAGACACTCAGACACCTTCCCGGCCCCCGGCGAAAACGGAAAGCCTGAGCCCACGATGGGCGCGGAAGCTCTGCGGGATTGAGTCATCAGAGGAATGCTGATCTGGAAGTACAGTGGCCGGAAGACACCCGCAGAAACCGCGGGCACTGGAGAGCGAGTGCAGCTTTAATCTCCAGGCGTGGTTTAGATGGAAAGCAGCCTGGAGACCAGTTAAGAGAACCGCGAGCAGAGCGCACTGAACTAGCACCAGCAAACATGAGTTCGAGACCGTCCTGCCCCTTAATCCTGTGTGACCTTGGTCCATTTTTTTAGTCCCTGAGCCTCGCAGTGTTCTGATTCCTGAAAAGAGCCTGCCCCACCTCCAGACTGCAGTGAGAACAAAAGGAGACTATAAATATGACTTTTTGCCAGTTTTGGAGCCCTGCACTGAGGAAAGATTTTCCTAGCACCTGGGAGATTTTCTTTAGCACCAGCTGCTAAGAATGCTGGGAAGGAGACAGCCGCATCCCAGAAGGAAGACACCTTAAATCAGAACTTTATTTTTCCTCCTATAAAAATACAATATAATACTGGAGAAGTGTAAAAACTAAGGAGTCGTTAGAAGCCATTTGTTGTTTTAACTTTTTTTTTTTTTTTTTTTTTTTTTTGAGACAGGATCTTACACTGTCACCCAGGCTGGAATGAGGTGGCATGATCATTGCTCTTTGTAGCCTCCAACTCCTGGGCTCAAACAATCCTCCTTTCTCGGCCTCCCGAGTACCAGGTACTAGAGGTGCACCGGGCATGGTAGTACACATCTGTAGTCCCAGGTACTTTAGAGGCCCAGAAGGGAGGTCACACTATTTTGCCCAGGCTGGTCTCCAACTCCTGGGATCAAGCCATCCTCCTGCCTCGGCCTCCCAAAGTGTTGGGATTACAGGTGTGAACCACCACTCCGAGCCTGTTGTTTTAACTTTCTATCAAAGAAATGGATGGAGGGTGAACAGGGATGCTGGACGCTTTAGATTAGACTTGAAAGAGTTAACAGCAGAGGTGACAGAATCACACATACCCAAATTGGAATCTTGTCTCGACCCTTTACTACCATTTTTTCGTTATGTTAGTGACTTAACCTCTCTGTGCTTCAGTTTTTTCTTCTGTAAAATGAAGAAAATGGCACCAACCTGTGGGGTTGTTGAGAAGATGAAATGCAATAGTGAATGTGAAAGTGCCTGACAGGACCCAGCACGAGGTAATTCATAATCAATGCTAGCTAGTTTCGGTTTCCATCCTTCCTTCCTACCGATTTTTATTGTAAAATATTTTTAAACATGCAGAAAAATTGAAAGACTCGTACGGTGAATACCCACGCACATTCCACCTAGCTTCTGCATTAACATTTTTACTCTACTTCCTTTATCACATATCTGTCCATCTATCTTTCTTTTCCTCTATCCATATATCAATCCATCTGTTCTGGTTACAACTGTTATGTAACAAATTCCTCAAAACTTAGTGACTTGAAAAAACAGCCGTTTTTGTCGAGCTCGTGGATTCCATGAGTTAGGAATTCAGACAGATTGGCTTGTTGCTGCTCTAGGATGTCTGGGGTCTCAGCTGGGAAGACTTGATGCCTGCGGGCTGGAATCGTCCTGAGGCACCTTCACGCACATGTCTGGGAGTTGCCAGTACTGTGCCTGCCTGTGATCTCATCATGAAGCTCAGACTACCTCCCAGCATGGTAGCCTCAGGGTAGCTGAACTTCTCCCAGGGCGGCTCAGAGCTCCCAGAGTGTGTTCTGGCAAATGAGGCAGAAGTTGCAGTGCCTTTATAACCCAGCCTTGCAAGTTATGTATCATTGCTTCCTGTTGGGCAAAGCAGCCATAGATTCAGATAGGGGAGAATTAGGTTCCACCTCTTGCTGGTGATGTGGGAGGGTCATTTTGTAGATCTGTGGCACAGGAACTGTTGTGGCCATCTTTGGAGATACCACATTTACCCCTTCGGTCACAACAGTGCTTCTGCAATATGCACAAAATCTAATTCCATGAAATCATCAGGCTCAGGCTCAGAGTCCAAATTTATTTTTATTATTGTTGTTGGCTCTTGTTTTTTAGAGAGAGTCTTGCTCTGCTGCCCAGGTTAAGTGTAGTGGCACCATCATAGCTCATTTGAGCCTGCAATTCCTGCTCCAGTGATCCTCCCACCTCAGCCTCCTGAATAGCTGAGACTACACACATGCACCACCACACCCATCTAATTTTGTTTCTATTTTGCAGAGACAGGGGTCTTGCTATGTTGCCAGGTTTTGAACACCTGGCCTGAAGCAACTTTCCCACTTTGACCTCCCAAAGTGCTGGGACTACGGATGTGAGCCATTGTAGATGTGAGCCAATAAAACTCTTCAAAATAAGCCTTTCTTGTCCAGGCGAGGTAGCTCACGCTTGTAATCCCAGCACATGGGGAGGCCAAGGTGGGCAGATTACCTGAGGCTGAGCAACAAGGTGAAACCCCGTCTGCACTAAAACTACAAAAATTAGCAGAGTGTGGTGGTGTGTGCCTGTAATCGCAGCTACTTGGGAGGCTGAAGCAGGAGAATCACTTGAACCTAGGAGGCAGAGTTTGCAGTGAGCTGAGATCACACCACCGCACTCCAGCCTTGGGCAACAGAGCAAAACTCTGTCTCAAAAAAAAAAAACACCAAAAACTAAAATAAGCCTTTCTCTCTTTTGGGTTCCCCATTAATTTGCTGTGGGACAATGCCCTTAAGATTCCCAGAAGTCAGTCAGGTGCAGTGGCTCATACTTGTAATCCAGCACTTTGGGAGGCTGAGGTGGGTGGATCACCTGAGGTCAGGAGTTCGAGACCAACCTGGCCAACGTGGTGAAACCCCATCTCTACTAAAAATACAAAGAATTAGCCGGGCATGGTGGCAGACGCCTGTCATCCCAATTACTCAGGAGGCTGAGGCAGGAGAATTGCTTGAACCTGGGAGGCGGAGGTTGCAGTGAGCTGAGATCCCGCCACTGCACTCCAGCCTGGGAGACAGAGCAAAACTTCATCTCAAAAAAAAGAAAAAAAAAAAAAAAAGATTCTTAGAAGTTCTATTGTTTAACACAGATATGCTGTTAGTTTCCTTAAGAAGCTTTTTGTCTGGTTGAAAAGGTTTACAAGGCACCATCATAAAATTATCTCATATCTTAAAGAAGAATTTTACAGTGGGGCACTTGGTTTTACCCTTACCCAGAGCTGCTTTCCTAACAGTGCCTTGGGTCTGATCTTTGCCCTTTTTGAATCTTCCACTGGGAGAAACCTGGAATGAGAAACAGTTTTTTGTTTTGTTTTTTGAGACAGGGTCCCACTATGTAACCCAGCCTGGAGTGCAGTGGTGCAATCATGGTTCATTGCAGCCTCAACCTTCTGGGCTTAAGCAATCCTCCTGTCTCAGCCTCCTGAGTAGCTGAGACTACAAGTGCATGTCACCATGCCTGACTAACTTTTTAAAAAATTTATTGTAAAGACCATTTTTTAAAATTTTATTTTTATTTTTTATTTTTTGTAGCTATGTTGCCCAAACGGGTCTCAAATGCCTGGGCTCAAGCAATCCACCCACCTTGGCCTGCCAAAGCACTGGGATGACATATGTGAGATATTGTGCCCAATTGAGAAATAGTTTTTGAATCCACCTGGTCCCGACTTCTAAATTCTGCTTGAAGCTGAATATTTCCTTCTCTTCCTCTATGATACAGAGCTGAGAGCAACCACCTGGTAGCTCAGCACTCTGCTTGGAAATCTAGAAATAGCTGGAGGCTGGGCTAGGATGACTTGAAAATTAAGACAAGCAAATGGAGGAATTTCGTGTGACTTCTCAATGGAGTTGGCATCATGAGTTCATGGTGGCCTCAAGATAGTCAGACTTCTTACCGGATGGTTCAGGGCTCCAATCACAAGTGTTCCAGTGAGTAAAATGGAAGTGTCAGGAACTTTTCTGGCACATTCTTCTAAGGTACACAGTATCACTTCCACTCAACTCTGTTGGCAGTTGAGTGACTGTTCCACTCAACACTGGTGGCAGTCACAAGCCCATCTAGATTCAAGGAGAGGGAAATTAGACTCTATGTCTAGAAAGGGGAGTGTCACAGCTACATTTACCAGAGCACGTGGGAAGGGAGATGTTGTCGTAGCCATTTTTGGAAAATACAATCTGCCCCACTATCCATGTTTCCATGCATTTCAAAGGACTTTATAGACATCATTACACTTCCCCAAAATTCACCAAAAATGTGTGAAAGTTTCGACTGCCCCCGTTCTCACCCACAAATGGAGCTGAGGGCCGTTTACATTTTAATTTTTCTGGTTGGTGTGTAGCAGTATCTCGCTGTGGTTTTAATTTGCATTTCCCAGATAACTAAAGATATTGAGTAGTTTTTCATGTTCTTATGCACCACTCATATCTTCCTTGGTGAAATGTCTTTTCAAATCTTTGGCCTGTTTTTTGGACTTTATTTATTGATTTTTTTTTTTTTATAGAGACACTCTTCAGCTCAAGTGATCCTCCTACCTCAGCCTCCTGAGTAGGTGAGACCATAGGCACATGCCACCATGCCCAGCTAATTTTTTTTAAATCTTTTGTAGAGATGGGGGCATCCGTATGTTGCCAAGGCTGGTCTTGAACTCCTGACCTCAAGTGATCCTTCCACTCGGCCTCCCAAAGTGCTGGGATTACAAATATGAGCCAAAATGCCCAGCTTGAGATTCTATATGTATGTGTGTGTGTGTGTGTGTGTGTGTGTGTGTGTGTGTGTGTGTGTATATATATATATATATATTTTTTTGCCAAATGGAAATCCAGTTGATCCAGTACAATTTGTTCATGACTTTCCTTTTCCTGTTGGATTGCATTACATTTGTCAAAAATCAAATGGTGGTGGGGCGCAGTGGCTCATGCCTGTAATCCCAGTACTTTGAGAGGCTGAGGTGGGAGGATCCCTTGAGCCCAGGAGTTCAGTTGGAAAACTCAACTGATTATCTTCCTGTTCCAGCCTGGGCAACATAGTAAGACCCCATCTCTTTTTTTTTTCTTTTTTTAATAAAAAAAAATCAAATGGCTGTATTCATAAATATCTGTTTCTGGGTTCTCTATGCTGTTCATTGATCTATTTATTCCTCCTATTGCCAGTCCCACACTGTCTTGATTACTATAATCTTACAGTAAATCTTGAAGTTCCCGTTCCTTTTTGAGTAAGATGATCCCTTTTTAATGGACGAAATATTGCTGACTTCTACATAGCTGTTGTATTTCTAGCATGTTGATTTAGCAAATAAAAATAGTAAAAAGAACTTGTGAACACCTGAAAATGATCTTGGATCTTAGTGACCACAATGACAACTACAGATATCTAGAAATCTGTCACCTGTGCAGAGGTGGGCATCACATGGGGATGTGTGATGGCCCTGAGGTTACCACACATTCCTCAGCAGGAAAAGGGGGTGTTTTTCTGCTGCTGGAATCACTGGTAGCCATGAATTTAGGTGAGACTCCCAAAGTAGTGGATTTCTTTTCAACAAGAAGATAATCAGTTGAGTTTTCCAATTTGTCCAGGTGAGATTTCTTCCAGACTGAGCGAGATACACTGGGGTGAGAAAAGGTACTCTATGGGACTTAGTCTTTCCTGGGAGACACTGGACTGGATGTCCCAAGAGGACCATTATGAGTTGTGTGTCCTGCAAATTCATGTTTTAGTCCTCACCCCTACTGCCTCAGAATATAGCCTCATTTGAAAATAAGTTGTGTCTGAGTCCATTCTTTCATGGCTATGAAGAAATACCCAAGACTAGGTAATTGATAAAGAAAAGAGGTTTAATTGGTTCACAGTTCTGAAGGCTTAATAGGAAGCACGGCTGGGAAAGCCTTAGGAAACTTACAATCATGCAATCATGGTGGAAGGCAAAGGAGAAGCAGGCACATCTTCTATGGCAGGAGCAGGAGGAAGAGAGAATGAGGTGGGAGGTGCTACACACTTTTAAATAACCAGATGTCTTGAGAACTCACTCACTATATAGTACCCAAGGGGGATGGTGCTAAACTATTGGTGAGAACTCCGTGCCCATGATCCAATCACTTCCCACCTGGCCCCACCTCCAACACTGGGTATTACAATTTAACATGAGATTTGGAGGATCTCCATATCAAGGTGGTTGCAGATGTAAAATGAGGTCATGTGCACTGTGACATTATGAAAAGAGGACACGGAGACAGACATGCATAGAGGGAAGATTCTATGAAGATATTTGGCGAACACCCTCTTCAAGCCAAGGAGGGCCTCAGACTGCAAGAAGCAGGACAGAGGCATAGAAGAGGACCTTCTTCAGCCCTCAGAAGGAACTGCCCATTGTGCTGACACCTTGACTTCCAATTTCTGGTCTCCAGAACGGAAACAATACATTTATGGTTTTTGTTTTGAAACAGGGTTTTGCTCCATTGCCCGGGCTGGGGTGCAGTGGCGTGAGCTTGGCTCACTGCAACCTCCACCTCCCAGACTCAAACGATCCTCCCACCTCAGTCTCCCAAGTAGGTGGGACTACAGGCACAGGCCACCAAGCATGGCTAATTTTTTTTTTTTTTTTTTTGAGACAGGGTTTTGCCATGTTGCCCAGGCTGATCTCGAATTCCTGGGCTCAAGTGATCCTCCTGCCTCAGCCTCCCAAAGTGCTGGGGTTATGCGTGTGAGCCACCGCACCTGGCCACATTTCTGTGTTTGAAGCAACTCATTCTGTATTATGACAGCCCTCAGAAAAAAATACAAATCCCCAACCGTCTGCTTTCAGCCACGCATGCCTGCCCTTTGGTGGGCAACAAGGCCCCACTTTTCCCTCAGGGACCCACCTCTTTCCTATTTCATGTGGCTCTAGTAGGAAGTCAACCTCAGTGCCCACTCCCTGGCAAAGGGTTCAACTCAATGCCCAGCCCCTGCTAGGAGTTTTGAGGGTTTTTTTTGTTTTTGTTTTTTTGAGACAGAATCTCACTCTGTCACCCAAGCTGGAGTGCAGTGGTATGATCTCGGCTCATTGCAACTTCCGCCTCCCAGGTTCAAGCGATTCTTTTGCCTCAGTCTCCCAAGTAGCTGGGACTACAAGCACATGCGGCCACGCCTGACTAATTTTTGTATTTTTGTAGAGATGGGATTTCCCCATATTGGCCAGGCTGGTCTCGAACTTCTGACCTCATGATCTACCCGCCTTGGCCTCCCAAAGTGTTGGAATTACAGGCGTGAGCCACCATGCCAGGCCTGAGTCTTGAGTTTTAAGTGGAGGGACCTGGGGAGTACAATGGTTTGTGCTGAGCCATTCTGACAGCAGCACCCCCAGATCCTGCTTGGACCCCCACATCCTCAGATCACCTTGGTTCCTGACCTACCTGAGGCTGACTGTCAAGCTTTTGTGTTGTCCCATGTCCTTTCAATAACAATAATGATAATTTTGATTTGCTAACATTAGTCAGCATTGGTTTCTGTTATCTGCAACAAAAAGCCCCAGCTGATCCAGTCATGCCCTTGGCCTCAGCTCAGTTCTTCTTCTCTCCTATCTAAAAGCCATTAGGTGGAGCCGAGGAAAACAGGCACCTGCTGCAGGGTGGAGGTGAGCAGTGCCAGTGCCAGCAGCCTGGCATGGAACACCGGAGCCCAGCTAGGTGAAGGGAGTTGGTGAAATCTGGTGTAGGATTCTGGAGCCCAGTGAGATGAGGAGGATGCACTGGGAGGTGGCAGGGGCAGGGCTGGGTAGCTGCAGCCCCAGCCCAGCACAGGGCGTTGCAACAAAAGCAGGAAGAGCCGGGAGTCCAGTGTGAAAAAGTAGTCTCAGTTGGATGAGGCAGTGACTGCACAGAGTGGAGTGGGGGTGGGAGGTGGTGCTGTGCGGGTTGATTCCAAAGGGAATGTGACCCGAGAGACCAAAGTTGATGCCCCTTTATCAACTAAGATGGACCCTAAGGTTAAGGAAACAAAAGTTACCTATGGGTTGAGGGTTCAGGGCCTGGCTGACACGGCAAATTTCTAAATTCCTACAGTTACAAGAAAAACCACACTCTTGCTACACTCCTTAATGATAGGAGCTATCGGGCAAATTATCAGCTGATTTCCAGATCAGATCACTACAACTCTGATTGGACAGGGGACCGCCCTTACAAACGTTCTCTTCTGATAAGCAACTTCACCTTAGGCCAGTCTCAGCAGCTGATAGAGGCTGTGTACAAACTGTCTCTGCATCTTATAGTTCACTTTTTGATGTAAGGAGCCAAATTCCATTTCATTTTCATCCTGAAACCCCATTTCAAAGTGAACATGGGATATATGTTACATATACATACCACATACTACATATACATACGTATATACTTTTCTTTTCTTTTTTTTTTTTTTTTGAGACTGAGTCTCACTCTGTCACCCATGCTGGAGTGCAGTGGCGCGATGTCACCTCACAGCAACCTCTGCCTCCCAGATTCAAGTAATTCTCCCTCCCTCGGCCTCCCGAGTAGCTGGAATTACAGGCACCCACCACCATGCCTGGATAGTTTTAGTATTTTTTAGTAGAAATAGGGTTTTGCCATGTTGGCCAGGCTGGTCTTGAATTCCCGACCTCAGGTGATCCGCCCACCTCAGCCTCCCAAAGTAATGGGTTACAGGCGTGAGCCACCACACCCAGCCCATAAATACTTTTCTAAGTGAAACTTACAATATATTAGGAAAACATTTTTCTTTCCCCATGGGGCCCTCATAGTTCCATAGAAACATCCAACAATAAAAGGCAAATGGAATCATGTTTTCTTTCAAATGCGTCATAAACTATTTTCTTTCAGTGAATGGAAGAGTTTGACACAGGAATTTTAAAGAAAACATTGAGAAGAAGTTATTAGAACATGTTTCTTTGTTCAATAGGTGCTGAAAGGCCCATAGAGAAATCCACTCATAACCGAGTACAGTGGCTCACACATGTAATCCCAGCACTTTGGGAAGCTGAGGTGGGTGGATTGCTTGAGCCCAGAAGTTCAAGACCAGCCTGGGCAACCTGGTGAGACCCTATCTCTACCAAACAAACAAATAAAACAAAATATTAGCCGGGTGTGGTGGCATGTGCATGTAGTCCCAGCTACTCAGGAGGCTGAGGTGGGAGGAACATTTGAGCCCAGGAGGCCAAGGCTCCATGTAAGCCATGTTTGTGCCACTGCATTCTAGCCATGGTGACAGAGTGAAAAATTAAAAAAAATAAAGAGAGAAATCCATCTATTGCACATGAACTCAGCTCCCCTCAAAAATATATATCACTTTTCCCTACAACTTGCTGAATACATAGGACTCTATTGTGAGATACAGACCCTGTGAGGCATAAAACCTGACCTGCCCCTTCCCTCATTAAAGAGAGGGCACCTTGTGCACATGACAGAGACTGTCTCTTCCCGGTCTGCAAACTGATACCACCAATAAAGCTCTCCTTTCTACTTTATTTATTTATTTATTTATTTATTTGAGACGGAGTCTTGCTGTCACCCAGGCTGGAGTGCATCGGTGTGATCTTGGCTCACTGCAACCTCCGCCTCCCAGGTTCAAGTGATTCTCCTGCCTCAGCCTCCTGAGTAGCTGGGATTACAGGCACATGCCACCACACCTGGCTAATTTTTGTATTTTTAGTAGAGACGGGGTTTCACCATATTGGCCAGGCTGGTCTTGAACTCCTGACCTCAGGTGATCTGCTGTCATTGGCTTCCCAAAGTGCTGGGATTACAGGCGTGAGCCACCATGCCTGGCCTTCTTTCTACTTTTTAGCAATCCTGGTGGTCTTTTGGATGACATGAAATGAGGAGGGTATCTGTGTGGGAACAGGGGCAGCAACTGGTTGCATATAGAGGACTTCAATCTAATACATAAATATATGGGTGTAATGAGAGCTGGTTTTCTCACAGTTAGAAAGGGGAGTTTCAAATATGGAAAGGGAGGAAAACACTAAAATGAGGCCATTATGGGCTGAATTCTGTCCTCCCAAAATTCATGTTGATATCTTGACCCCCAATATTTCAGAATGTGAGGATATTTGGAGATAGGGCATTTAAAGGGGTGATTAGGTTGAAATGAAATCATTAGGCAGGCCCTAATTCAATTTGACTGATGTGCTTATAAGAAGAGAAGATGAGGACAAACAGAGAGACCCCAGAGGCATGCGTGTACACAGGGACAACCATATGAAGAGGTAGCAAGAGAGTGGCTGTATGTCAGCCAAGGAGAGAGACTTTAGGAGAAACCAACCCTGCTGGCACCTTGATCTTGGACTTCCAGCCTCTAGAACTGTGAGAAGAGAAACGTCTGTTGTTTAAGCCATGGAGTCTGTGGCATTTTGTTATGGCAGCCCTAGCAAATTAACACAGAATCTTTTAGGATTAGATGAAAATTGGAGTTTTCAGGGTAGATTCATGGTTTTCAATATACATATAAATAGATGTAAAAATAAATGCAGATAGAAAAGTGCATGTACATATATAAATGTATGTGTTATGTATATTTGCATATATATTATGCACACACATACACTGATGTATTTCCTACTTCTGTTCACTGAGAGCCCCCGGGAGCAGTGACTCCCCAAAAGCCATGAGCTCATCTAGTGTCCAGATCTTGTTTCCTTTCATTCTTTCTTTTTTAAGAGACAGAGTCTTCCTTTGTCACCCAGACTGGAGTATATCGGCACCATCATAGCTCACTGCAGCCTTGACCTCCAGAGGCTCAAGTGATCCTCCTCCCATCTCAGCGTACCAAAGCACTGGGATTATAGGTGATATAGTTTGATTACGTGCCCACCCAATTCTCATTTTGAATTGTAGCTCCCGTAATCCCCAAGTGTCATGGGAGGGACCAGGTGGAGAGAATTGAATCATGGGGGCAGTTTCCCCCATCCTGTTTCTGTAATAGTGAGTTAGTTCTCACACGTTCTGATGATTTTATAAAGGGCTTCCCCTTTTGCTGGGCACTCATTCTCTCTCCTCCTGCCCTTCTGCCATGATTGTAACTTTCCTGAGGCCACCCCAGCCACGCAGAAGCATGAGTCAATTAAACCTCTTTCCTTTATAAATTACCTAGTCTTGGATATGTCTTTATTAGCAGCATGAGAACAAACTAATAAAATAGGCGTGAGCCACCACACCCAGACCAGATCTTATTTTCTAAATATCAGTCTCCACTAAAAGGGTTGAGCAGGGACAGTAAAGCTGAGCTTTAAGCATCTTCTTGTTAGAAGAGTAAGGAAGTGCTTATAGGACGATGGAGGCATGTCAAAAGGACACAGAAACAGCTCCCACTGACCACATCTGGGGCAATTATAAACCACTAAGAAAAATACAAATCCATGAGTCCACACTCATATAACTAAATAATTGTGGGGAGAAACAGCAGAATGCTTCCCTGCAGTAGAATGCCAAGTGTATAAGGAATCATGGGGTGAGAAAATCATCGTCTCGCTACCTCCATAGCAATAGCTAATTCATCCAAGAATCATCAGTGTATGCTAAAACTGTGGGTAGAGGTTTGATGAGGAACAAGATATTTAGTCTCAAAGGCACCTCCTCACAAAATGTTTATTAATTACAAAGCTAAAAAGAGTGATTTTGTAGTAAAGAGGCTTGGCAGGTACAGATATGTCTTCATCAAGCTAACATCATCAGTAACAGGAGACATTGGAAATATGTGCCATCTGGTAAGAAGAGCAGAGCCTCACCTCTCGGATATTCCTGCCCAAAATACATAACCTGAATCTAAACACGGGGAGACATCAGTCAAACCAAACTGAGGGACAAACTGGCCGGTAATCTTCAAAATAACTGGCCAGTAATCTTCAAAATAACTACAGAAACTGGCTGGTAATCTGCAAAATAACTGGCCGGTAATCTTCAAAACTACCAAGGGCAAGGAGAGACTGAAAACAGTTCAGATTGAAAACTAAGAGATGTGACAATTAGATGCATCATGTTATCCTAGACTCAATCCTTCTGCTCTTGAAACAACTGATTACATTTGAATGGGGTTCAAGGAGATGATAGTTATATATCAGTGTTAATTTTCTAAATTTAGTCATGTATTGTGGTTATTTAGGATAATCTCCTTGTTTGTAAGAAATACACATTCAAATATTAGCAAGTGGGCCAGGCACAGTGGTTCACCTGTAATCCCAGCCCTTTGGGAGGCCAAGGTGGGTGGATCACCTGAGGTCAGGAGTTCAAGACCAGCCTGGCCAACATGGTGAAGCCCCGTCTCTATCAAAAATACAAAAATTAGCCAGGCATAGTGGCGGGCGCCTGTAATCCCAGCTACTGAGGAGGCTGAGGCAGGAGAATCACTTGAACCTGGGAGATGGAGGTTGTAGTGAGCTGAGATAGCACCACTGCACTCCAGCCTGGATGACAGAGTGAAATTTGGTCTCAAAAAAAGGAAAAAAAAGCCAGCAATTTATTCTCATATATTTCAAGAATAAGGGGGTCTTTGTACTGTATGTACTTGCAACTTTTATGCAGGTTTAAAATTATTTAAAAATAAAAATTATCTTTAAAATTATCTAAAAACTATCCTTAGAAGATACACAGATGGCAAATAAGCATATGAAAGGATGTTCAATGTCATTTGTCATTAGGGAAATGCAAATTAAAGCAATAATGCGATACTACTGCACACATATTGGAATGGCTAAAATCCAAAAAACTGACAATACCAACGGCTGGTGAGAGGGTGCAGAGCAACGGGAACTCATACATTGCTGGTAGGGTTCCAAAATGATGCAGCTATTTTAGAAGACAGATTGGCAGTTTCTTACAAAGCTAAGCACAGTTTTACCATGCAATCTGGCAATCATGCTCTGATATGGCTTGGATGTTTATCCCCTCCAAGTCTCATGTTGAAATATAATCCTCAATATTAGAGGTGGGCCCTGATGGGGGCTGTTTGGGTCATGGGGGCAGACCCATCATGAATGACGTGGTACCATGCTCACAGTAATCAGTGAGTTCATGTGAGATCTGGTTGTTTAAAAGAATGTGGCATCTCCTCCCTCTCTCTCTTGCTCCCGCTCTTACCATGTGACACACCAGCTCCCACTTTGTTTCCACCATGATTGTAAGCTTCCTGAGGCCCTCACCAGGAGCAGATACCAGCACCATGCTTCTCCTAGAGCCTGCAGAACCATAAGCCAATTAAACCTCTTTTCTTTATACATTACCCAGCCTCAGGTATTTCTTTATAGCAGCACAAGAATGGACTAACACGAGCTGCTCGGCATCCACCCAACTGATTTCAAAACATATGTATGCACAAACATCTGCATGTGAATATTTAGAGTAGATGTATTCATGATCACCCAAAATCATAAACAACTAAGATGTTCTTCAATAATTGAAAGGATAAAGAAACAGTGGTAGGTCCGTTCAGTGGGATACTACTTAGTGATTAAAAAAAAAGTGAGCCATGCAAAAATATGGATGAATATTATATGCATTTTGCCAAGTGAAAGAAACCAATCCGAAAAGGCTATATGCTATGTGATTTCATTTGTATGATATTTTGGAAAAGGCAAAACCTTAGAGACAGTAAGCAGTTGCCAGGGGTTCTAGGAAGGAGGAGACTTGAATAGGTGAAGCATAGGTAGTTTTTTAGGGTGGTGAAACTATTCTGGGTAATACTGTAATGGTGGATACATTACATTGCATTTATCAAATCTGTAGACCTTTACCACACAAAGAGGAGCTCTTAATTATACAAATTTTAAAAATCATTTAGGAGATTGGAGGATCCCAGGAAGAATGTAGATGATAACAAAAGAATCTAACTGTATTATAAGGGTATGAAATAACTTTACTGAAAAGGTAAGGTGAAAATAATGCTGACCTACATAACTGTGGAGATAAGTGAAGACTTAGGGCAAAAGGAATTGTACATTGGCACTGAAGTCTAGTTGATGAAATTATTACTCAACGGGGTAAGAGTTAGCAGTTTGAAACCACTACACCAGCATATTGGAATTGAACAATTAAATACATGGGTGGTGGAAGGTTGGAGCCAGGTTTCTCACTATTAGAGTGTAGTTTACAGATCAGTGAAGGGAGAACATTAGGATGACCCATGTGGTAATGGATTAGAGTTGGAGGCATCAGTATGAATTCATGTTTAGCTGCGTATAGATAAGTTTGGCTATATAAAAATATAGCTACAGGTATGTATTTACACTGGTTAGTACATATACTTATATTTTCTTGCTCTGTCATTTGAAAGGGTCTAGAAGCAATAAGACCCCAATAGCAATGAGCACACCTAGTTCCCAGACCTTGGTTTCTAATACCATTCTCCAATAAAAGGAACTCCAGGATAGGATGGTTAATTGATGTACCAATTTGACTGGGCTATGGGGTGCCCAGATATTTGGTTGAACATTATTCTGGGTGTGTCCATGGGGGTGTTTCTGGAGGATGAGATTCACAGTAGACTGAGTAAAGCAGATGGCCCTCCCCAGTTGGTGGGTCTCATCCAATCTGTTGATGCCTTGAATAGAACAAAAAGGCTAAGTAAGGGAAAATTCACTCTCTCTGCTCGACTGTCTTTGAGCTAGAACATTGGTCTTCTCCTGCCTTCAGGTTTGGGCTTGCATAGAACTATGCCATTATCTCTCCTGGTTCTCAGGTCTTCAGACTGACTGCAGCAATACCATGGGCTCTCTCGGGCCTCCAGCTTGCTCACTGCAGATCTTGTGACTTCTCAGCCTCCATAATCCTGTAAGCCAATTCCTTATAATACTTATCTATCTATCTATCTATTTATCTATCATCTATCTGTCTCTGATTGATTGATTCTGTTTCTCTGAAGAATCCTAATACACCTGGAGAAATGGCTCATTCTAGGACTGATGTATATAAGTCAAAAGCATTGTATAGTGTAAGAAAGTAAGGACATGCTCCCCATAAAGTGTATTTATGGAGTTACATTAAAGAGACTTGGGAACCAACTGAAAGAACTTCCAATGGCAAAGGTGGGACAATTTGATCAATCAAGTAGATGATACAATGTTAGATTATAACTGAAAGTGTATTATAGATAGCCATGAGTCCATATTAATATAAATAAATTATTGAATAAGTGACTAAATGGGAGGAAATAGACAAATCTTCCATGCAGGGTTTTTGTTTGTTTGTTTGTTTTTGTTTTGAGACAGGGTGTCGCTCTGTTGCCCAGACTGGAGTGCAGTAGTGCAGTCTCAGCTCACTGCAATCTTGACCTCCTGGGCTCAAGTGCTCCTCCTGCCTCAGTCCCCCAAGTAACTGGAATCACAGATATGTACTACCATGCCCAGCTAATTTTTTATTTTTTTTAGAGATAGGGTTTTGCCATGTTGCCCAGGCTGGTCTCCTGGAGCTCAAGTGATTCACCCACCTCGGCCTCCCAAAGTGCTGGGATTACAGGCAAGAGCCACCGTGCTCAGCCTCCATGCAGGATTTTATATAACTTCCACATACACCCTGCCCTCAAGGAGGTGGAACATGGCTGCCCACTCCTTAGGCATCATAACCTCTTTCCAAACAGTACAATGTGGAAGGGGAAAGAAAGGACAATTTTGTAATGGAGAACTGTGATAAACCCTTGCTCAACCAGTGATCAAGGTCATGCTGATAGCATGTACCCTTGATACCACGTGATGGGAATGGCATGTCACCACCGTAGTCTTCCATACTAAAACCCAAGTCTAATCATGAGAAAATCATCAGTCACATTCCGATGGTGGGACCTTCTACAAAACACCTGCTCTCAAATCTGTTAACGTCATAAAGGCAAGGAATGCCTGAGAAACTGTCAGAGCCAGGAGAAGCCTAAGGAAGTATGATGATTAAAAGTCATGTGGTTTCCTCGATGTGATCCTGGAAAAGAAAAAAAAGGACATTAGGTAAAAACTAAGGCAATCTGAATAAAGCATGGACCCTACCCAACAGTAATCTATCAACACTGGTTTGTTAGTTATGAGAAATGTATCATGCTGATGCCACATATTAATAATGGGGAAATTGGGTGTAGTGCGTTTTGCAACTCTCTGTACTATCTTTGCAAATTTTCTGTTGGTCTAAAAGTACCCTAAAAGAAAGCATCGATTTAAAATTACCTTTAGCATTTGAAAAGGTTTGGTATTCTGGGAAGGAAATCATCATCCTTTAGGTCCATCAGTTCTTCTGGTCACTATGCTACACATTTGGGACGCTAGTAGAGGGTCTTGCTAGATGGCAGTTATATCAAAGAGACATGGGAACCAACTGAAAGAACTTCCAATGGCCAAGATGAAACAATTTCATCAACCAAGTAAATCACATAGTGTTAAATTATAACTCAAAGTATATTATAGATAGCCATGAGTCCATACTAATATAAATAAATTATTGAATAAGTAACTAAATGGGAAATAGACAAATGTTTCATGCAGGATTTGTTTGTTTGTTTGTTTGTTTGTTTAGACAGGGTCTCGCTCTGTTGCCCAGGCTGGAGTGCAGTAGTGCAATCTCAGCTCACTGCAATCTTGACCTCCTGGGCTCAAGTGTTCCTCCTGCTTCCGTCCCCCAAGTAACTGGAACCACAGGCACATATGACCAAGCCTGACTAATTTTTGTATTTTTTGTAGAGATAGGGTTTTGCCATGTTGTCCAGGCTGGTCTTCTGGAGCTCAAGTGATCCACCCACCTCGGCCTCCCAAAGTACTAGGATTAGCCCTTTGTGTGGAGGAGTGAGATGCACTTGGGAAGCTCTGCTAGTCGGGTTGACACTGCTATTGCTGCCACCCCTGGTCCTGAAGCTGTCCTTCCTAACGTACTTGACTAAGGCACAAGTGCAATCTGCTCCTCCATCCCTGAATGTGGAGATGCAGTCATGGCTAAGATGTAGCCTCACTCAAGAAATCCTTCCAGCTTTGTGTGATGCCTGTAAAAAAAAAAATGGTTTCTGGGTGCTTCAGAAGTAGACTTTAAGATTGCTGCTCTCACATATTTTTTCCCTAATATTTTGGCATGTATTTGCTGCTTTGCGCAATCATCTCTGAAAATTTCTTCTTTTAAACCCTACCTCTAGAAATGCAGCAAGGCGGCAGTGTCATTGGTTTTCTATGTAAGAAAATCATCTCTGTATTAAAAAAATAAAATAGGCTGGGTGTGGTGGCTCATACCTGTAATCTCAGCACTTTGGGAGGCCAAAGCAGGAGGATCACTTGAGCCCAGGAGTTCAAGACCATCCACGGCAACATAGTGAGACCCTGTCTCTACAAAATAACAATAATTATTATTATTTAAAAAAATAAAGGCTGGGCACAGTGGCTCATGCCTGTAATCCCTAGCACTCTGGGAGCCCGAGGTGGGTGGATCACTTGAGGTCAGGAATTTGCGACCAGCCTGACCAACATGGTGAAACCCCGTCTCTACTGGAAATATAAAAAATCAGGCCGGGCGCGGTGGCTCAAGCCTGTAATCCCAGCACTTTGGGAGGCCGAGATGGGCGGATCACGGGGTCAGGAGATCGAGACCATCCTGGCTAACACGGTGAAACCCCGTCTCTACTAAAAAATACAAAAAACAAGCCGGGTGAGGTGGCGGGCGCCTGTAGTCCCAGCTACTCGGGAGGCTGAGGCGGGAGAATGGCGTAAACCCGGGAGGCGGAGCTTGCAGTGAGCTGAGATCCGGCCACTGCACTCCAGCCTGGGCGACAGAGCGAGACTCCGTCTCAAAAAAAAAAAAAAAAAAAAAAAAAAAATTAGCCGGGCATGGTGGCAGGCACCTGTAATTCCAGCAGAGATGGCAGTGAGCCAAGATCACGCCATTGAACTCCAGCCTGGGCAAGAAGAGCAAAAGTCCGTTCCAAATAAAATAAAATAAAATAAAATAAAATAAAGTTAGTAACCAACCAGTGTTTTCTTTGAGGAAATCCAGACTAAGGCAGACACAACATCTGTTTCTGTCTCAGACCTGAGCTCCAGCCTGGTCTCAGCATGGCTTGAGTCTTATGGATTGCCACTGGAAGAAGCGCCAGATAAAAATAGCAAAAGAATAAAGAAATGGCTCCCGACCTCTGGCCTTCTTCAAAAGCTGATGAGTTGATGGAGAGAAGCTCGGCAAACCAGAAACCTCTGTGTGTGCCCAGTTAGAGAAGTGGAAGGCTGCCTCTTGGCTTTAGTAGGAAGCTTGCGGTGGTTTCAAGTTTGTACAGAGGAGCCACCTTACTCTCACAGCAGTATCTTAGGAGTCAACCATGGCCAATGTCACTCTCTCTTTATAGAGGGGCGGAGACTGGGAGGGCAGACAGCATGCCCACTGCCAGGCACAGGCTATACACCGCCACTACTACTATCACTGTGACTGCTGTTTCTGCTACTACTACATACTATGGAAAGGTGGCCTTATCTTCTAGTTAGGTTTTTAGATTAGTCAAATTTACTACCAAATGGATGGATTCATAGAAAGTTTACATTCTTTATTTATTTATTTTTGTAGAGATAAGGTCTTGCTCTGTTGCCCAGGTTGGAGTGCAATACCACAGTCATGGCTCACGGCAACCTCGACCTCCTAGGCCCAAGGGATCCTCCCACCTCAGCTTCCCAAGTAGCCGGGACTACTGGTGCCTTCCGCCATGATTGTGAGGCCTCCCCAGTCATGTGGAACTGTGAGTCCATTAAACCTCTTTCCTTTATAAATCACCCAGTCTCAGGTATGTCTTTATTAGCGGCATGAGAAGGGACGAATACAGAAGCCAACTTGCTTCTGAGATGGAGTTTTGCTATGTTGCCCAGACTGGTCTCGAACTCCTAGGCTCAAGCAGTCCTCTCTCCTTGGCCTCCCAAAGTGCTGGGATTACAAGTGTTAACCACCTGGCCAATTTTTTTAAAAAACAGGCTTTATTTTTTAGAGCAGTTTTAGGCTTATAGATAAATTAAGTGGAAAATACACTCAGTTCTCATATACTCCCTCACCCTGGCAGTTTCTCCTACTACTAAGATCCTGCAACAGTGGCTACATTTGTTAGAATTCATGAGCCAATATCGATATATTGTTTGCTTCATTTGTTAGAATTCATGGGCTCATACTGATACATTGTTATTAACAAAAGTCCATAGTTTACATTAGGGTTGAATCTGTGTTGTACATTCTATGGGTTTTCACATGGGTCCACCATTATAGTATCATACAGAATAGTTTCACTGCCCTAACCCACTCCCTTCATTTCTCCCTCACTCTCTCTTCCCATGAACCAATGAACCACTGATCTTTTTACTGTCTCCATAGTTTTGCTTTTCCCAAAATGTCATACAGTTGGAATCATATAATATGTACCTTTTCAAGTTGGCTTCTGTATTAGTCCTTTCTCACGCTGCTAATAAAGACATACCTGAGACTGGGTAATTTATAAAGGAAAGGGGTTTAATGGACTCACAGTTCCACACGGCTGGGGAGGCCTCACAATCACGGCAGAAAGCAAAGGAGAGGCAAAGGCATCTTACATGGCACCAGACAAGAAAGCATATTCAGGGGAACTCCCATTTATAAAACCATCAGATCTCGTGAGAACTTATTCACTATCATGAGAACAGGATGGGGGAAACCGCCTCCATGACTCAATTATCTCCACCTGGTCCCTCTCATGACACGTGGGGATTATGGGAACTACAATTCAAGATGAGATTTGAATGGGGACACAGCCAAACCATATCAACTTCTTTCACTTAGAAATATGCACTTAAGCACTTTGGGAGGCCGAGGGGTGTGGATCACGAAATCAGGAGATTGAGACCATCCTAGCTAACACAGTGAAACCCCGTCTCTACTAAAAATACAAAAAATTAGTCAGGTGTGGTGGCAGGCACCTGTAGTCCCAGCTACTCGGGAGGCTGAGGCAGAAGAATGACGTGAACCCAGGAGGCGGAGCTTCCAGTGAGCCGAGATCGCACCCCTGCACTCCAGCCTGGGTGACAAGGAAGGAAGGAAGGAAGGAAGGAAGGAAGGAAGGAAGGAAGGAAGGAAGGAAGGAAGGGGCACTTAAGATTCTTCCATGTCTTTTCATGGTTCGATAGTTCATTTCTTTTTATTGCTGTATAATATTCCACTGTGGGTTATGCCTCAGTTTGTTTAACCATTCAACCTATTGAAGGATACCTTGGTTGCATCTGAGTTTTCCCAATTATGAATGAAGCTACTATAAACATTCATGGGCAAGTTTTTGTGTGGATGTAGGTTTCCAACTCATTTGGATAAATTCTGAGGAGCACATTGTTGAATCCCGTGGTGACAGAACATTTAGTTTGCATTCTCACCAGAAATGAATGAGAGTTCCACTGCTTCCCATCCTCATCAGCATTTGGTGCTGTTGGTGTCTTGTGTTTAGCCATCCTAATGGGTATGTAGTGTAGTGCATCACTGTTGAAATGTGCAATTCTCTGATGACATGAGGTTGAGCATCTTTTTGATATCTTCATTTGCTATATTTTAACGAGATGTCTGTTAAGGTCTTTTATCCATTTTTAAATTGGATTGTTTTCTTATTGTTATTTTTAAGAGGTTTTTTGGGGGTGTGTATGTGTGTGTGTGTGTATTTAAAAATTTTTTTTAGACAGAGTCTCACTCTGTTGCCCAGGCTGGAGTGTAGTGGTGCAATCTTGGCTCACTGCAACCTCCACCTCCTGCGTTCAACCAATTCTCCTCCCTCAGCCTTTTGACTAGCTGGGATTACAGGTGTGGGATTACAGGGTGTGAGCCCAGCTAATTTTTGTATCTTTAGTAGAGATGGGGTTTCACCATTTTGGCCAGGCTGGTCTTGAACTCCTGACCTCTAGTGATCTGCCTGCCTTGGCCTCCCAAAGTGCTGGGATTACAGGCCTGAGCCACCACACCCAGGTTTTTTTTTTTTTTTTTTTTTTTCAATTCTTCCTTTAAAAGATCTCGTTTTTGGTGTTGTATCTAAAAGGTCATTGCCAAACTCAAGGCACCTGATTTTCTTTTTCGTTATCTTCTAGTTTTATTGTCTTGCCTCTTACATTTAGGTCTATGAAGACCTCTTTTTAATTGCAAACCTCAAGTGTGGAACCAGACTATCAACATTTGGAATACCTGAAGTGAAAATAATAAATAATAATGGAAGGCTGGGGTTGAAAACACAAGGATGGCAGGTGAGATCCAATTCTGTTGGGAAGATGGCAAGCTTCTCTTTTACAAGGAGACACCAGGGATTTCTCCCCTAAGGATACACTGCTTCCCTCATCTTTCCTGATTCCTTTCCAGCCACACAGGGAGCTGATCTTATCAAGGGCAGAGGCAGGGACGGACATATTCCTGCTTGGGAGCTATAGGTCTCCATCCTGAGTCATTTCCACCCTTACAAGGAAGGGCAAGTGAATAGATCTGGTCCCACAAGCAAGAAGGAAAATCCATTCTGCTGCTCAGGTTGTAGATGGGGAGCTGAGAAGAAAAGAAAGGGTGAGTGAGAATTTGGAATTATTACTTATTTTCGGTTAATTCTTTTCCTGCTGCTGTATTGTGTCTTTGCATCTGATTCCAAGAAAAGGATTGACCCCAAGGTGGAGGTGGGGCATCAATACAGATGACATCAGTATGACTGCATGACTGCTTTGCTTGCTCGAGCTGGGAGCCAAGAAAGGGATGCTGCCAAGTCTGGCAACGGAGGCTGGTGCTTCACAAGGGGAGTTTTCCTGGTGGATGTGAGCCTTGAGAAAAGCCCTCCTGGGGCTAGGGCTGGGTCTTCTCTTCTCCAAGTCAGTCCCAAACCCTTTTAGGAGAAAACACACCCTCCATTTGGAATATACTGAGAAGTAGAATTGAAAGGTCTGGGTGAGGGATAGGAGGAAGGATGAATGGAGGAGGGCCAGGGAGGACTCCTGGGCTTCTGGCATGGGCAGATCTCTCCAATGAGGAGGGGAATCCAGGGATCACTGTTTAAATATGCAAAGTCTAGGCCAGGCATGGTGGCTTATACCTGTAATTCCTACATTTTGGGAGGCTGAGGCAAGAGGATGGCTTGAGGCCAGGAGTTCAAGACCATGTTGGGCAACAAAGCGAGACCCCATCTGTACTAAAATAAAACAACAACAAAAAATTAGCCAAACCTGGTTGCACACACCTATAGTCCCAGCTACTCAGGAGGCTAAGGTGGGAGGATCGCTTGAGCCCAGGAGGTGGAGGCTGCAGTGAGCTATGATTGCATTACTGCACTCTAAACTGGGTAACAGAGCAAGACCCTGTTGCAAAGTAAATACTTAAATAAATAAATGTGCTTAGTCTAAAGTGCCGCTGGGACGTCTGAAAAGCAATGGATGCCTTGTAGAGAGCCCACTAAATGGGCACAAGGGTTTTCTGTTTTCTGGGGGGGTGCCCAGGGTTCTAGCTGGAAAGGGACAGGCATGGAGATAAGTGGCCCCGCAAAGACTCTTCTCCTTTTCCAACCTTAGTATTAAAATCCCTCTGATGGTCCAGTGGGCCTTAGGCCAAAGGAAGAAAAGAGTTTATGAAAACCCATTCAAAGAACTAAAAATAACTCGCTCATTTCTCAGCTAGACTGGCTTTGTTCAAGTCTTGGAAAAGGCAAGGGGAAAAAAAAAAAAAACTTGAGAACAAAAATTCCATGGCAACAAGCATCTTCTGTTTATGGCTAGCATCCCGGGGAAATTAAGTGTCTGACTGCTAGAGAGTAGAAGTGAAGTCAAAGTCATTGTATCTGTTTACTTTTCTCAGATTGAGGAAACTGAAAGCCTATACCTGTTCTATATCTCCACCAGAAGTAAATACTTGTATTTTTGTTTGAGAAGACATAGCCGAATTGTTTCGGGAGTTTTGAATAAAGATGATAACATATCACTATGATTGTTGGATGACAGACTGGCTTCCATAGCATGGATTGCCAAGAAGGGAGGGCAAAAATGAAATCAGTGGATGTTGGTAGGTATAGGTTCTAATTTCTAGTAAAAATCACTATCGTGTTTTCATTTAAACTGTTGACTGTTTTTCCTTTTTTGATTCTCTTTTTTAAATTTATAATTAATTTCAAACCCACAGAGAAAGTAAAGTGAACCATCCTCAATTATCTCTAAATAAGGTAAACATTTTTGTTTTATTTTAATTTATATTCATTTTACAGATGGGGTCTCTCTATGTTGCCCAGCCTGGACTGCCATGTCTATTCTCAAGAGGAATCGCACTTCCTTTTCTTTTCTTTTTCTTTCTTTTTTTGAGGCGGAGTCTCGTTCTGTTGCCCAGGCTGGAGTGCAGCGGTGCGATCTCGGCTCACTGCAACCTCTGAGGCCTCCAGGGTTCAAGTGATTCTCATGCCTCAGCCTCCTGAGTAGATGGGACTACAGGCATGTGCCACCAAGCCCGGCTAATTTTTTGTAGTTTTCGTAGAGACAGGGTTTCACTGTGTTAGCCAGGGTGGTCTCGATCTCCTGACCTTATAATCTACCCACCTCTGCCTCCCAAAGTGGTGGGATTACAGGAATGAGCCACCACACCTGGCTGAGCAATCACACATCTGATCACCACAGGAGTTTTGACCTGCTCCATTTCCGACCTGGGCTGGTTCACCCCTTCTTAGGCAACCTGGCGGCCCCCTGCTCCTGGGAGGTCACCGTATTGATGCCAAACAGCACGCGACAGTGCAGAACTCCTGGACTTCAGTAATCCTTCTGTCTCAGCCTCCAAATAGCTGGGACTGCAGGTGTGCACCACAGTACCCAGTCATACTTATTTTAGAACTTATTTCATGTGTTCTTTTATTCCCAGTTCTTAAAATGCAAATTCTTCACTTGTTGCACACCCTCTCCCACACATTATTTATTACTGGGAATTCAACTTCAGGAAGGGGTTTTCTGAGGGTCTCACGTGCTTGACCTGCAAAAGTCACATAACTGAAGCCCCTGCTGGTGGTTTATTCTTACCCAAGACCCTGGACTCAGCTCTCCTCGCTAACCAGGGCCATCCCCAGGATCTGGCACAGACACCATTTACAGGTGTATATGTCAGAGCTCATCTCTCAGGCCCAGGTCCAGAGAGAAATAATAAATGCCACAGGTGACCCCAGGTGTTTTTGAAGTCATTACCCCCTCCCTGAACTCTGGTGCCTGTCCTGAAACTCCTTTTGCAAATGAAGACATTTACATTTCACGTCTTCTGCATCCTCCTGCCAGGGCCTTTGGCCGATCAATACTTTTAGCTGACAAGACAATATTCCCCACAAGCGAAAGAAATGGCTCTCCCACCATAGAGATGAACAGAGGCTTCTTCGTAGGTTTACTGGTAATATCAAGTTTCCGTTTTACAGCTTTGTGAAAGCATTTAGAAAACCATGGTTCCTAAGTAGTGTGAACAGAAAAGAACCTATTTGTTATGACAATTTATCCTCCTCTGTAGACTCAGAGAGAGCCTGACTTTAGCCATACACACCGCACTTTCTTGGCTGCTGCGTGTGGGACCCAGCTAAGAAGGTTAAAGAGATGGGTGACACAGAGGTGGAGGAGGGAAGAACCACTAGAAACCTTGGAGTTAGAGCCAGAGGCAAGATACCAGAAGGAACCAGACCAGCCACCCAGGATTACTGAATAATGACTACAGAAGCCCAGAAAAGGAAGGCACCCGGGAAGCTAGAGGATGGAAGTTGGAAGCTGGGCACAAGGTTGTGGGCAGGTGTGCATGTGTGCGGGTATGCAGGTGTGCAGTTGTGCAGTTGTGTAGGCGTGTAGTTGTGCAGCTATGCAGGTGTGCAAGTGTGCAGTTGAGCAGGTGTGCAAATGCACAGGTGTGTAGATGTGCAATTTTGCAAGTGTGCAGTTGTGCACTTGAGGTGTGCAGGTGTGTAAGTGTGTGGGTGTGCAAGTGTGCAGGTGTGTGAATATGCAGGTATGCAATTGTGCAAGTGTGCAGGTATACAGGTGCGCAGGTATACAAGGGGGAGCCTGGGAGACAGCCTAACCTCTCTGAGGCCTCCTTATCTGACAAGGCCAAGGTTCCAGCATTGACCAAGAGGTTGCCATCACTGCGGCCACCTTATTGTGGGGGATCCTGGGGATCTGGGACCACAGTTGGATCTCCATCAGCCCTGCTGATGGACTACATTGGCTGAAGGGAAGGTCTGGAGCTAGAAGACATTTCCAGGCTCCGCGATAGAGCAGTCCAGGAAAACTGGAGGCTCCTCAATGAGGAGAAGCAGCCAAGCCCAGCTCTGCCAGGGTCCTGTGCCTGCTCTGATCAGAGTGCCCCCTCTCAGGGATGTTCTGGTCCTAACCTCTTGGGTCATTCTGGTGAAATGAGAGCTCATTCCTGCAAAGGTCAGGCCAGAAAAGAGAGGGGGAACAAAATTCCTGAGACAGGAACAGTGGTGGAGTGACAAAGGGCCCTGTGAGACCCCACCACCTGAAAAGGACTCTGCCTGTTGCCAAATGGCAGGTTGGTAAGCAAGTGACTTCTTGCAAGGTGTCTATAAGTCAGGAGCAAGTGACTGGAAGTGCACCTGACACACACACCCAGCCCAAGATACCCAGCTATGAAGATGTGAGGTGGGGCTTTCATAACACCGGCTGGCTCTGAGTCCTCCAGGTCTAATCAGTTATCCAAATACCGAACCTGCTCAAATGGCAAGGTTTTCACCTGGGCCAGGGGCCACACGGGGTAAATGCACAGCATGTATCTGCTGTTCATTCTGTTATTCAACCAGCATTTGCAGAGTGCCTTGCAAGGGGCAGTACGGTTCTATTACTCTTTTTATTTTCATTTTTTAAGAGACAGGGTCTCACTCTGTCACCCAGGCTGGAATGCAGTGGTGCGATCATAGCTCACTGCAGCCTCAAACTCCTGGGCTCAAGCAATCCTCTCAACTCAGCCTCCTGAATAGCTGGGACTACAGGTGCACATCACCACAGTTGGCTAATTTTTTTCATCTTTTGTAGAGATGAGCTTTCACTATGTTGCCCAGGCTAGTCTCAAACTCCTGACCTCAAGCAACTCTATTGTCTCAGCCTCCCAAAATGCCGGGATTACAGGCATGAGCCACTGCACCAGCAGGGCATGGTTCTGGGAGTCGGTGTGAGTGAGACACATCAGGCCACAGACCCGTCCTCAGGAAGCTCACATTCAGGCAGGAGAGACAATACAATAACAAATAAACAAGACCATTTCAGAGATCCTTCTGAATGCCAAAAAGAAAATAATAAATGTTATTAACAGTGGCATATAAAGTGACATGGGGGTGGGGGGGTAGAGTTGGTGAATGGGAAAAGTGCCTCACACAAGGTGGTTCGGAGCTGTGATCTAAATGACAAGGAGAAGCCATCTGTGAAGATTAGAGAGAAGTTTCCAGGTAGAGTCACAGCCCGTGCAAAGGCCTTGAGGCAGGAAAGGGCTTGAGGAGTTCCAAGGACTGGCAGAGGAGAGGGTGGCTGCAGTCTTAGGGAAGGAGGAGCGGGGAACTAAGAGCTGCCGAGGAGAGGCAGGCCTTGGGCTGCGGCTACAGCTCAAGCCTACTCTGGGTGCAGTAGGAAACCATTAGCCAGGTTTAAATTGGGAGTGACGTGATCAAGTCATCTTTTTAAAATTACTTTTTGTTTTATTATTATATATTTTTAGAGACAGGGTCTCACTTTGCCACCCAGGCTGGAGTGCAGTGATGCAATCATAGCTCACTGCAGCCTCCAACTCCTGGGCTCAACAGATCCTCCCTTCTCAGCCTCCAGCCTACAGATACATGCCACCACACCCAGATAATTAAAAAAAAAAAAATTTAAGAGACAGGGTCTCACTATGTTGCCCAGGCTGGTCTCAAACTCCTGGACTCGAGCGATCCTCCCACCTCAACCTCCCAGGTTGCTGGGACTACAGCTGTGAGTCACTGTGCCCGGCCATCAAATCATCTTTTACGAAGTCCTCTCTGGCTTTGTGTGAAGAGTGGGCTACAGGGGACCAGAGAATGGCAGGACACCGGGTACAGGGCACCAGGTGGGACTCTGTAGCGTTAGTCCAGGAGAAAGGGGATGCAGGTTGAGCTAGGATGGGAGGGACAGCTCGCATCCCTCTCCTGGAGTACTTCCCAAACGGATTTAATGGCAGAACCCTTTCACCCTGGTGCTGTCTTCCACCTGTCCCTGCAGCATGGGAAGAAGGAGTTTGCTCTGCTCACTTCAGCTAAATTCTTCTTCACAAAAGCATCTCCTTTGCTGGTCTTGCCTCTGCCAGTTGGTCTAGGCACAAGCCTATGTGCTATGTTTACTTAATTACAGGAGACAATTATTCTGGAATCTTGGGACACTTAGGCACTGCCTTTACCTTTCTTAACATAAGGACTCAGAAAAGAATTTAGAAAATGAACCAACCACCTAATCAGATTCCTGACCAAATGTCCCGGAGGATGTTAGAAATGGGGATAACCTTTTCTTTTCTTTTTTGAGACACAGTAGCACTCTGTCACCCATGCTGGAGTGCAGTGGCGCAATCTTGGTTCACTGCAACCTCTGCCTCCCAGGTTCAAGCGATTCTCATGCCTCAACTTCCTGAGTAGCTAGGATTACAGGCAGCCGCCACCACGCCCGGCTAATTTTTTTGCATTTGTTTTAGTAGAGATGGGGTTTCACGATATTGGCCAGGCTAGTCTCAAACTCCTGACCTCAAGTGATCCACCTGCCTCGGCCTCCCAAAGTGCTGGAATTCCAGACATTAGCCACTGCACCTGGCCAGGATAACATTTTCTGTCCATGAGCAGACCCTTGTTTTTTCTCTGGGATATCATTAGGATGGGCAAAACTCTGCAAAGGTGACATTAGCACAGAGATTCAATGGTGACTTTAAGTGCAAATTATATACTTTAAAAATACAAGCCATTATTCTAATCAGAGTAATTGCTAATACTATATGTGTGAAGTCAAGGGTGAAATTCAAGAGATACAGTTTGCCTGGGTTGGGATCAATTATCAGACCTCACTACACTATGGTGCACTTCTTTTATTACCAGGAGCAACAGATTTTGCACTAAAGATTCTCACTTAAATCCTACTGCTATGCATCATCTGCAAAACATGACACGAATGTAAGCATCTTAGAAAACACTTACATGTACACATGTAAATAGTGGGAAAATCAACTAAACTGAAATCAGCAAAGTCGTTGCTCTTCAGGGAGTGAACAAAGGTAGCTCTGCGAACAAAGGTACATTGGCACCTTCAACAGTGAGGATGGTTTACCGTCCCAAACTGTATGCAGGACTAGTGTTGAATGATGGCACAGGGCCCCACAACCATGGCAGCTCCTCGGATTCTGGCTTCAGGCTCAGATCTGCTGCTGAGCCCGGAAACACATTTTATTTCATTTCATTTCATTTCATTTCATTTCATTTCATTTCATTTCATTTCATTTCATTTGTTTTTAATTGAGACATGGTTTCCCTCTATCACACAGGCTGAAGTACAGTGGCACCATCTTAGCTCACTGCAACCTCCACCTCCCGGGTTCAAGCAATCCTCCCACCTCAGCCTCCCAAGTAGCTGGGACCACAGGCATGCCTCACCACACCTAGCTAATTTTTTTTTTTTTCTTTTTTTGGTGGAGACAGGGTCTCACCATGTTGCCCAGGTTGGTCTCAAACTCCTGACTTCAAGTGATCCACCTGCCTCAGCATCCCAAAGTGCTGGGATTACAGGCATGAGCCACTGCGCCCAGCCCCAGGGACACATTTTAGAGCCCATCTGACAGCACACAAAACATATCTCACACTTCCAGATTGACATGGAATTTGAGAGTTAAATCAATTGCCTTAAACTGTAATCTTTCAATGTACCATAACTGAAATATCGTGAAATGGGTTGTGCTTGAATGACTGAAGCCTGCTAGAATTTATACATTAAAACCCAATTATGACAACTGGAAAGGCCTGTCTAATACTTCAGCCCCAACCTGTGATATGTACAATCTCGTATTCTATCAATAAAAGGAGAGGACTAAGGAGGCATGTGAGCATGTGGCACTTGGTTTTTCTGCTTTTCCTTTTTTCGTTTTTTTTTTTTTTTTTTTTTTTTTTTTTTTTTTGATAGAGTCTTGCTCCTCTGTCGCCCAGGTTAGAGTACAGTGGTGCAATCATAGCTCACTGCAGCCTCCAACTCCTGGGTTCAAGCAATCCTCCTGCTCAATCTCCTGAGCAGCTGGGACTATAGACATTCACCACCTCTGGCTAATTTTTTGATATTTTTGTTTCACCATGTTGCCCAGGCCAGTCTTGAACTGCTGAGCTCAAGCATTGGGATTACAGGTGTAAGCCACCATGCCCAGTCAATTTTTACTGTGTTTCTAAGGCCAAATAGGAGATGATGTTTAGGCACAGGACCTAGAAGATATTGTGCACCTAGACAGGCACTTTTCTCTCCACCCAGAAAAAAGAGCTCAAGTGAGTTCAGTTCACAGCCTTTCAAGGGAAGGAGGCTGTCGATGCTGTTTGGTTCTTTCTCTGTGCCTCATCTGAGCCAGCTCTTGTTTCTACATCTGTGGCAAAGAGACAGAGTTGTCCTCCACATTACTGTTATGACTCTTCGCAAGCATTAGCCTATGACCCATGGGGAGAATGCAACCTCCACCCACACTTTCCAGAGACTGCAAGCAGCCTGCCAAGACAAGTGGCCTGCTTGAGACTGTGTGTGTGATTTTAGATCTTAAACTCTTGATGATGGCTTTCATTTCTGGGCAAAACTGATGCTTTCCTAAGAATTCCATTAGCTGCAGCACCACAGAGAGATGTTCAACAGATAAAGAGCTGGTCAAAATGGGATAAGGCTTAGCTTGCTGGCTTATCTCACTTCATCCCTCTCCAGGTTTCCTCCTCTATTCCTGGGACCTCAGGTGTGTCCAGGAGCCACAAGGAACTCTCGTGGGTTGGTAGGGAGACATAATTTCCCTGGGGAACAGCACAGAGAGACTGTCTATAAGGAGGCACGCAGAGGCTCTGGAGCAGGGACAAGGTTAGTGCTGTCTCAGTCTTGAGCAGGCGCCTTTGCTGCTGAGACTAGGACAGAGGTGGGGTTGGACAGAGGTGGCCAAGGGAAGGTGGAGGGGTAATGGCGGGGTGTTCTGGGGCACTGCGTGGGTAGCAGCTTGTGCTCTAGTGCTGAGTAGGGTCAGTCCCAGTGAGACTGGCCTGACTGGAAAGGGAAGAGGGGAGGTATAGAGAAAAATAGTGGGTGCCATGACTGGACTTAGGGATTCTCAAAGAATCCCAAGAGAGTGTTAGTAGAAGACAGCCCAAAGACCACTGTCCATAAGGAAATATTTTGCCATTGTATAGAATAAGGCTCTAGGGAAACAAAGCTGACAAGGGTGTATTTCAATGGCGTGATCACACCCTGACCACAGACAGAGATAACAAGCTAATTCTTAAGAGCTGCAGTTGGAGAAACTGAGGCAGGATCCATGGTCACAGCATGGGATGCTGTGCTGTACTCTACAGCTCTCAGTACCACATGGCCTTCCACCGCTGTCAGGCGGCACATGTGTGATTCTGAGCAGGACTGGGGGAAACAGCCTTCCCTACCCCCTCACCCCTGAAATGAGGACTGCCACGCTCCTCTGGGGGAGCTCTGCAGCAGGGTTCAGCAGCTGCCCTGAAGCGGCACCAAGGTCCTAGTGGCTCAGACACACTGCAGCTGGCTCTACCCTGAATCAAAAAACCCAGCTCTGAGGATGACTTGAGCAGCTAAATGAAAGCTTATATCTTGGTCCCAACTTTTCCTCCTGGAAGAATTACCCTGCACATTTCTCGGGCTTCAGAATCTAAAGTTTCTCATTTAAGATCAAATCCAATAACTCCAAACAAATCAAAAACAAAGAAGTCTTCTTTCTGGCTAATAACAATTTTTGCATGCAGATCTAAAACTTCCTGGGAGCTTCTGAATTCAGCCTTCCCCTCCCTGGGCACCAATTCAGCAGGGGCAGGCACAGCTCTGTCAATAGGCTCCAGAGCAAACAGACACCCACAAGACCTAGGAATCAGACAAAAGAAAGGGGGAGGGAAAGTGGGACACGCAGGGAGTGTTCATGGGACATGGAGGAAGTCCTCAAACCCTTTCTCTCCCGGCAGCTCATTGTCGGTTTTCACCTGGAATATCTTTGGCCCACATCCAGATTAAATGCCAGTTAGAAAGCTCTGCCCGCTCGGCTTTTCTGGGCAGACAGCAACGATGGTGAGCTCTAATCATTTACAAAGGTCACGATCCAGAGTGAGCCCCGGAGCAGTCATTTAAAATTCGATTGATCCCTATTTGTAGTCGGGGAAAGAAAATGGGCACTTGGACTGTATTGTAATTATGAGGCTTCCAGGCAACCATAAATAGATGTGCAATCTCAGTACTGGAAAATACCTGGAAGAAGAAATTATTACTCTGGCATGGCACGTTGCTAAGAAAGGTTGAAGACAAAATTGCGCATAAAAAAATCAATCATCTTTTAGTTAATTTGCCTCCCTCGCCACTCATCGGGGTTATCACAATTATCAGATGTCTGCCGAATATATTAGGAGGATCTGCTGGCTGAAAATGATCCTCAAGAAAACAAAGTCCTCAAATTTGGTGGGGACTCTGGAGGGCTGGGATTTGGTATTGGGTGGGCTCCAGGGGCCACGAGCATAAGGGAAGAGCCTTGGGGTGGCTCTCTCAGAACCTCTTGCTGAGGGATAGGTTCCCAGAGTTCTTGAGAGTGTCAACCCTGTGTGGGCACTGCAAATACCATCTTGATGCCCACCCTGCTGGAGAAATCAGTCTGGGAGGAGGAGGGTCTGCTCATTCTGTGAGTGGCAGAAGATCAAGTGGCCGGCACATCCTCTGCTGCTTAGTCCCTCTGCTGCAAATACCAGGCTGGCCCTGGTATTTGACATTCATAACCTTAACCTTAACCACACCCCCAGGAATGAGTATTACCAGCCCCCTCTTCCTGATGGGGAAACTAAGGCACAGCATCAGAAGTGTGCCCAAGAGCACCTGGAGGTATGTGGCAGAGCTAAGCCCAGAGCCATCTAGAGGCGGGGACCAGGGGACCTGGGGGACCCCACTTTGTTCCAGGCAGGGCCACACCAGTGCTTTTGGAAAAGCCGAAGGCAGGGGTGCCCACTCTCCAGCTCTGCCTCTGCCTCTCTTCCATGCCCCTGAAGAATCTCTCCCTTTGAATGCTTAAGTACCTGCAAGGCTCTAGGCAAAAACAATGCTTGCTGGATGGCAAATCCCCATGGGAACTGTCAGGCCTTCTGAGTCTACTTCCTGAGCCTGCCACAGTCTGGAGGGCTGGCCCTGGTTCTGTGTCGGGAGGATCTCTGGTGCTCACTCCATGGGGCCACCCCACCTTCTGAGCTGGTGCTTCCAGCACCTTGACATCCCAGAAGCCCCATGACGGCCCCTAGTGGGATCAACAGAGCGCTCCCAGGAATGATTCCAGTTAAATCAAGGTCCCCTTTTATCCACACGTAACGAGCCAACACCAGCCAGCAGTGCCAGACCATGAGCTGGGCCGGGCACTCCCCAGCCAGGTGAGGGTGACAAAGAGGACAGCCCACTTGGGAATCACCTGCTACCACGGAACTAGCATCTAAAGGGGCGTAATATGCTCAAGCCATTCCTTTTAATTTTTTCTTATTTAAAAAAAATAATTGAGATGGGGTCTTGCTGTGTTGCCCGGGCTGGTCTTAAACTCCTGGGCTCAAGCAATCTGCCCTCCTTGTCTTCCCAAATGCTGGGATTACAAGCATGAGTCACCTGTAATCCCAGCCTGCTCATACTGAAGTAATTCTACTTCTACAAATCTCTCCCAGGGAAATAGAACGTAGATAGAGATGGATGCACGGAGATGTTGATCCCAATGTCATTCTACAATGGCAAAGAATCTAAGTATTCACCACTGGGGACTGGTCAGATGAAGTAAGGCCTACGAATTGTGTAGATACTACACGACCATTGCAAGGCTTTATATAGAGTTTCTAGTGTTGTGGGAAATATTTATGAAATAAGGCTAAACAACTACCGCAACAAAAAAACAGGAATAAAATTATATAGAACCTTGTGGAGGATAAATGAATGGATAACTATGAAGATTACTAGTGATGAGGTTCTACTTTCCTATCTTTTGGTTCTTTTCAAAATTGTCTGAAGTTCAAATCAAAACCACAATGCAATACCACTTTACTCCTGCAAGAATGGCCATAATAAAAAAAAATTTAAAATAATAGATGTTGGTGTGGATGTGGTGAACAGGAAACACGTCTGCACTGCTGGTGGGAATGTAAACTAGTACAACCACTGTGGAAAACAGTGTTGAGATTCCTTAAAGAACTGAAAGTAGAACTACCATTTGATCCAGTAACCCCACTACTGAGTATCTACCCAGAGGAAAAGAAGGATTATACAAAAAAGATATTTGCACATGCATGTTTACAGCAGCACAATTCACAGTTACAAAAATGTGGAACCAACTCAAATGCCCATCAATTAATGAGTAGATGAATGAACTGTGGTATAAATATACAATGGAATACTACTCAGTCATAAAAAGGAATGAATTATTGGCATTCACAGCAACCTGGATGGCACTGGAGACTATTAGAAATTCTAAGTGAAGTAATTCAAGAATGGAAAACCAAACATATGTTCTAAGCGGGAGCTAAACTACGAGGATGCAAAGGCATAAGAATAACACAATAGACTTTAGGGACTCAGGGGGAAAGGGTGGGAAGCGGGTGAGGGATAAAAGACTACAAATAAGTTCAATGTATACTGCTCGAGTGATGGGTGCACCAAAATCTCACAAATCACCACTGAAGAATTTACTCGTGTAACCAACCACCACCGGTTCCCCCAAAGCCTATGAAAATAAAATAAATAATAAAAATAAAAATAAATTTTTAAAAATTGTCTACAATTAGCTACCATCATTCTCTTCCAAATCCTGTGGCCTTGGAGTGGCGGTTAGGGTCCTGGCCTGCAGCCTGGGTCATCCATGCCAACAGCAAGCAACTCAGGAACCCCAAATGTGAGTTTACCAGAAGGTGCTGGTCTTGTTTTAAAAAGAAATTTACCCTTTCAACCATTTTTAAGTGTAAAATTCGGTGGCACTAAGTATATTCACAATGTTGTGCAACCATCACCACTATCTATCTTCAAAACTTCATCTCCTTAACCAGAAACTCTGTGCTGGTTAAACAATAATGCCCTGTTCCCCCTCCCCAGCCCCAGGCAGCCCCATCCTGCCTCCTGTCCCTGTGATTTGCCCAGTCCCGCAGCTCCTACAAATGGAATCACACAGTCTTTGTCCTTCTGTGTCCGGCTCTTGCATGTAGCATTGTGTCTCCAAGATTTATCCCTGTTGGCCCGCCCACCCCGTCCCTACCTCCATTTAATTCTCATTGAACTCAGGATGGGCAGGGCTGTTTCCATTTAACAGTGGGAGAAACTGAGGCTCACAAAGGTTGAGCCAGGACTTGTTCGTGGTTTGACCCCGAGTCCATCTCTTCTGCAGCCGCCGAGACCTGCTGTGTGTGTTCCATAGTTAGACGAGGAAGGAGCCATGGTGGGTGTGGCCTCTACAGCCACATCACCTGTGCTGAGCTGAGTATCTGCATGTCCCTCCACCCCCAGTCCTGAGAATAAACAGTCCATTCCCCCCATAGCTTTCCTAAGGTCACGAGGGTCTTGGGCAAGACTCCCAGCTTTTCTGGGCAGCTGGGCCCCAACTGGTTCCTTCCCAGAGGCCGGCTCTGACACCCTGGCCATCCAACTCTCCTCCCCACTCTCAGGGAGGTAGACATGGGCAGACGTCCTTGCCCTTGTCTTTGCCCTTGTCCTTGCCCTTGTCCACATTGGCCTACTGCCCTCCCTATGTTCTGCCCTCTCTCAGCAGCATCTCGAGGCTCCTGGAAGGTGTCAGACCCAGATGGCTGACCTCCTGTACATGGGGAGGGCTGGGCTGCAGCCCTGGGGCCCCTCGACAGCCACTTTCACCCGAGGTTACCAAAGTACTGAGCACACTCAGCCAAGGATCCCAGCCAGCCGCCATAGCGAGCAGAACAGCTCCTGTGCAGGTCCCATCAGGAGCCACCTTGAATCTTCCTTCAAACCAGTCCTCCAAAGTGACCTGGTGTCACTGGGCCCCAGGGGCTCACTGTCCCCAGAAACAGGCCTTCTCCCAGTCCTGGCTGTTTCCACCCACCCTGGGAAGCACCGCGAATCTGAACACTCTATCATAGCCATGGGGTCTTTGTGAAAAATGTATCCCGAGTAAAGGTGTCTTCTCCACAACCAAATCAGAGCAGTTAAGTAATGGATGGAGTCCCCTTAAACAAGTATAATACCTGCTAACAATGCTCACCTCACATTACCTGTGAAGTAGGCAATTATCGAGTTTCCACTCTGTTTCCACAACACATTACTTTACTACTGAGGCAAATATACCTTAGAAATGATCATTTCATCTTTCTGTCTCAGGTGTCTCTCTCTCTCTTTTATTATTATTATTAGTTTAGAGACAGAGTCTCGCTCTATTGCCCAGAGTGGTGTGCAGTAGCGCGATCACAGCTCACTGCAGCCTCGAACTCCTGGCCTCCCAAGTAGCTGGACTACAGGCACTCACTACTATACCTCGCTAATTTTATTTTTACTTTTGTAGAGATGGAGATCTCACTGTGTTGCCCAGGCTGGGCTTGAACTCCTGGCCTCAAGTGATCCTCCTGCCTCAGCCTCCCAAAATGCCAGGACTACAAGTGCACACCACCACGCCTAGCCTGCATATCATTTTAGTCCTATAGTGATTAAACCAAAAATCCACACAGGTGGTCCCTGTGATGCTATGATGCTTCTTTGCTCCAATCTCTCCTACCATCCCCAGCTTGGACAGCCACGGGAGTCTCTTCACCATCCTCCCTGCCCTTCCCCTTGCCCCCTTTAAAACCATCCCTCTCACAAAAGCCAGAGGGACATTTAAAAATGTAAATCAGATCATGTCATCCCTGTTTCAAGAGTTCCAATGGCTTCACACAGTGGTGCATGGTGCCCTGCGTTAGGACCAAAAGCCTCCTGACCTCATCCCCCAACTCACCGTCTCTCTCACTGCTCCAGGCACATGGTTTCCCCTCTCCTCCTTGAACATCTGCCCCAGGGACTTTGCACTGGCACAGCCTCCCCCAGTTCTCTGCCCATCCAGGTCCTTCTCATCACCCATAAGTTGGCAAAACTGTCACCTCCTCCGAGAGGCCTTCCTTAACCAGTCTAGCTGAAGTGGCCCTGTGTTATTCTATCACATCACCCCAATTTATTTCTTCATGTTTCTTATCAGCATCTGAAATCATGTATTTTTTGCTACATGTTTACTCTCCAAGGACAGAGTTTTGTCGTTTGTTTTGTTTTGTTTTTTTGTTTTTTGGTTTGTGTGTGTGTGTGTGTGTGTGTGTTTTGAGACTGAGTCTCACTCTGTCCCCCATGCTGGAGTACAGTGGTGCGATCTTGGCTCACTACAAACTCCACCTCCCAGGTTGAAGTGATTTTCCTGACTCAGCCTCCCAAGTAGCTGGGATTACAGGTACCCACATCACACCAGGCTAATTTCTGTATTTTTAGTAGAAACGGGGTTTTACCATGTTGGCCAGGCTGGTCTTGAACTCCTGACCTCAAGCAATCCACCCACCTCAGCTTCCCAAAGTGCTGGGATTACAGGCGTGAGCCACCGTGCCCAGCCAGCTTTGCCCTTTGATAACCACTGTATCTTCAGGGACTATTACAGATTAGGTGCTCAACAATGTTTGTTGACTGACTGATGGAATAGTTGCGGTTTCTTTAAGCCTTTTATCTAAGGCTCCCTTTGGCCTCTGTCCCATCCTTCTCCTCAAAGGAGTTGTCCTCACTTACTATCTTAGTACATTTTGTGTTGCTATAAAGGAATACCTGAGACTGGGTAATTTCTAAAGAAAAAAGGTTTATTTGGCTCACAGTTCTGCAGACTGTATGAGAAGCATGGCGCTGGCATCTGCTTCCAGTGAGGCCTCAGGGTGCTTCCAATCATGGCAAAAGGGGAAGGAGAGCTGTGTGTCAAGTGGTGAGAGAAGGAACAAAAGAGAGAGAAGGTGCTAGGGTCTTTTTAACAATCAGATTTCACGGTAACTAATAGAGTGAGAACTCACTCATTACCAAGCCATTCATGACAGATCCATGGCCACGGCCCAAACACCTTCCACCAGGCCCCACCTCCAACATTGCGGATTACATGTCAACATGAGATTCAAAGGGGACAAAACATCGAAACTATATCACTTATTGTCTTACCCATTCTGATGGCTCCCAGAACTTCTGCTGTGTCCTGGGTCAACCTGCCTGGACCCCCCAGGGGATGCAAATACAACCTACTGCTGACTCAGCGTTGTCTCTCAGTCCCCTGCTCTTGTCACTGGGTTTCTCCCCCAAGGACTTGCCCAAGCCAGAAACTCAGGAGCCTGAAGCAGGTGCAATTTTTTTTTTTCTTTTTTTCTTTTTCTTTTTTTTTTTTTTTTTTTTGAGACAAGGTCTCACTCTGTCACCCAGGCTGGAGTGTAGTGGTGCAATCACAGCTCACTGCAGCCTCAACCTTCTGAGCCCAAGCAGTCCTCCCACCTCGGCCTCCCAAGTAGCTGGGACCACAGGCACATGCCACCACACCTGGATAATTTTTGCTTTTATAAAGATGAGATCTCCCTATGTTGCCCAGGCTGGTCTCAAACTCCTGAGCTCAAGCAATCCTCCTGCCCCAGCCTCTTAATGTGCTGGGATGACAGGCATGAGCCACCGTGTCTGGTCTCAGATGCATTTTGTGTCCCCTGCTTCCTGTCCTTTTGAGAGACGATTTGGAGGTATGTTTCACATGGAGTCCTCTGCAGGACTGCAGGCTCCAGCACAATTGCCCACCTTTACAGGGGTCTCTTCCCTGCCTTGCTCTCTCTGTGTTCTCTCTCTGGGCTTCCCTCTAACACCTGTAGCTGAGTCTCTGACTTTCCAGGGCACCCATTGTGATGTCCCCCTAGGTGCTTCCTTCACCAAGCATAAGCAGTCAGCCCCCAGTCTGGTGGATTCCACTCATAGGTCTCTCTGACACTGTCTGAATTCATTTTCTATGTCTGCTGTAACTAATTACCACCAACTCAGTGGCTTAAGACAGCAGAAATGGACTCTCTCACAGTTCTGGAGGCCAAAAATTCAGTATCCGTGGGCTGGAACCAATGCGTTGGCAGGCTCCGGAGGAGAATCTGTTCCATGCCTTTTCCAGTTCCGTATTCCTTGGCTGGTGGCCACATCACTCCTGTCTTTGCTTCCATGGTCACAGCGCCTTCTCCTCTTCTGTCTGCATCAAATCTCCCTCTGCCTCCTTAGAAGGACATGCGTGATTGCATTTCGTACCCATCTGCATAATCCAAGAAACACTCCTCATCTCGAGTCTTAACTTAATCACATCTGCAAAGTCCTTTTTTTTTCTTTTTTTCTTTTTTGAGACCAAGTCTCGCTCTGTCACCCAGGCTGGAGTGCAGTGGCCTGATCTCTGCTCACTGCAAGCTCCACCTCCCAGGTTCATGTCATTCTCCTGTCTCAGCCTCCCAAGTAGCTGGGACTACAGGTGCCCACCACCAAGCCTGGCTAATTTTTTTTGTATTTTTAGTAGAGACGGGGTTTCACTGTGTTAGCCAGGATGGTCTCGATCTCCTGACCTCGTGATCCGCCCAACTTGGCCTCCCAAAGTGCTGGGATTACAGGCATGAGCCACAGCACCCAGCTTTTTTTTTTTTTTTTTTTTTTTTTAACAGTCTCACTCCGTCACTCAGGCTGGAGCACAGTGGTGCTATCTTGGCTCACTGTAACTTCCATCTCCCAGGTTCAAGCGAATCTTCTGCCTCAGTCTCCTGAGTAACTGGGATTACAGGCATGCACCACCATGCCCAGCTAATTTTTGTATTTTTAGTAGAGATGGGGTTTCATCATGTTGATCAGGCTGGTCTCCAACTCCTGACCTCAAGTGATCTACCTGCCTTGGCCTCCCAAAGTGCTGGGATTACAGGTATGAGCCACCACACCCGGCCCTCCTTTTTTTTTTCTTTACAAGGTAACCTTCATAGATTACAAGGATTAGGACCTGATATCTTTGGGAAGCATTATTCAGCCGCTACCTGTCCCACCATCACTCCCCTGCCCCCAACTATCAGGAACAATCTCCTGTTTGGCCACATCAAATTCCAGCTATAATCAGAGACATCTTCCTGAAGGCAAATCTGCCCTGGTAGCTCCACACTCAAAGCCCACGCCTGGCTTTCTGCTGCCTGCAGGACATGGAGCCCACCGCCTAGCCAGGCCCCACTCCCTCTCTGCACCAGCCTTTCACACCACAGCTCCCAATGCCTCGAGGGACCAGGAAAGCTCTGCTGCCCCGTGAATGAGCAAGGTGTGGGGCATAGCTCCAGCTGACTGCAATCAGGTGCGAATGCAGATGCCGGAGTTTTAAGAGAACCCAGAAATCCAGGTTTTGTTCGCTTTTAGTTTTAGTGTGAAAACTCTCTGTATTTATATGCTGACAGCTAATTAAAGAAGAAAATGTGACGTAGCACAGGTCACATAAAGCAGTCTTCTATCTGCCCTTTTGCAACCTCAGCAGGAGCATGTGGCTCCCTTCCGTCACCCGTCCTCTGCCTGCTCTCACCCCTTGCCAGAAACACCCCCTGGCCCTGTCCTCTACCCCCTAATATGCCCCTTGCCTAATGAGCCCTAGTTCTCCCTTGTCCTCTGCATGGACACCATCTTTCTGAAGACTGACCAAGGTATTCTCATGGGCTGACTCCCGTCCCGGCTCACATCACCCTGGAGAGATGGCACCTACCCAGGGTCTGTATCTCCCACAAGACCGGGAGCACCTGCAGGGCAAGGATTTATGCCCCCACCACCTGGTGCATAGAGTGTGCTCAACAGATATTTGCAGAATTATGAATACAGTTCTCTCCCTTAGGAAAACACCAAACATTTTATTTTCAAGGTATAGCCACAAATTTACCAAATTTGGAAGCAAAAACATGAGTTAAAGTGTTTTGGAATGAGTCCTTAAACTTAGACTTAAGGACTGTTGGCTACTCTTGCAAAAGACCAATAGGAAAGACGAGAGGCTGCCTGCATTTTATGGGCAGAGTTGCTATTCATTGACTGTCAGGGTTTGCTGCTAGTGCACGGAAGGCCCACCAAGACTTCCGCAGTTTGGATGTCTGCATCCATTTGCACTCTGCTGCACACCGCCATAAAGAATAGAGTCCAGCAGCACCATTGCTCTTGGGCTTTGGGTTGATAGACTCTTATTCAAGTCTTTTTTTTTTTTTTTTTTTGATGGAGTGTGGCTCTGTTGTCCAGTTTGGAGTGCAGTGGCACGATCTCGGCTCACTGCAACCTCCGCATCCCAGGTTCAAGTGATTCTCCTAGCTCACCTCCCTGAGTAGCTGGGGCTACAGGCACGTTCCACCACAGCCGGGTAATTTTTGTATTTTTAGTAGAGGTGGGGTTTCACCATGTTGGCCAGCTGCTCTCAAACTCCTGACCTCAAGTGATCCACCCACCTTGGCCTCCCAAAGTGCTGGGATTACGGGCATGAGCCACTGCACCCAGCCAACTCTTACCCAAGTCTATCAACACCATAGTGGCCAACATTAACCATTCTTATGAGTGTAAATGACACTCACTTATCTGCCTTGTGTGCAATACCTTGAACCTACCTGACATTGTAGCATCCCACCCCACCCATTGTAAGGAGGTGAACATTACCACTTTAGGAGAATCAAGCAGCTAGAAGTTTACAGCATTAGCAGTCATTATGACTGCAAAGGAATACCACTAAATTTAGAATGCTTCCTGACTCCCCACCCCCCCCAAAATTGCACTGGAAGGGTTAATTTTACAATAACCATCACAAAGGACTGAAGCGGAAGTCCAGCAATTAAAGTATAAAATCAATTAGCATAGAAGCAGAGCCTGGTATAGGTGAATTTGGAGGCACATATTTGACCAAAACAAGCGGGAACAGTTGCTTTGGAAAGAGTTTGAAAACTTTGCACTTTCCAAATTGTCTGCCACTAACATGCAGTACCTTTATAATCAAGCAAATGGTGAAATATTTAAGTGTCTGGAGAAACAGTTATTCAGTTAGCAGAAGCCTCCCCACAGCCCACGGAGCTGCGGGACTCCGGGGGCAGAAGACGGACACGGCGAGCCTTTGCCCTGCAGGGGGCGCAGTACGGACTTGGGAAGCTAAAAGCACCCAGTGTGGCGCTCAGACACCTCCCAGCCCAGAGGCAGCTGGTGGTGTGAGGACCGTCTGGGGCGGGACCGTAAACACATCTCCAGGTCCAGAGAGGGATATGGGGGTGGGGGTGTCGGAGAGGGTCTCATGTCTAGGAGTAAATTTTGCGAGGCTTTCAGATGCTTTTTTTTTTCTTTGAGACAGAGTCTTGCTCTGTTGACCAGGCTGGCGTGCAGTGGCGCGATCTCGGCTCACTGCAACCTCCGCCTCCCAGATGCAAGCGATTCTCGTGCCTCAGCCTCCCGAATAGCTGGGATTACAGGCACCCGCCACTACACCTGGCTAATTTTTGTATTTTTTAGTAGAGACAGGGTTTTGTCATGTTGCCCAGGGTGGTCTCAAACTCCCGAGCTCAAGAGATCCTCCCACCCAGCCCTCCCAAAGTTCTGGGATTACAGGCGTGCGGCACCGCACCTGGCCATCAGTTGCTATTTTAATACTGCTTTTATTCCACTGTGGGTTTTTTGTTTTTTGTTTTTGTTTTTGTTTTTCCTTTCATCTCTTCACTTTCTTGTAACTCTTGCTACCGAAGCAAATTACTTGCTAAAGAAACACAGCCTGGCACCGAGGCATTCTTTAAATGCAGGGAGACACAGGTTTTAGGCTGAGCACCAATCTGAGGTGCACTGGGGCTGTGAGTGATCCTGTCAGTATGTATGTCAGCACGCTGCCTGGCATACATAGGTGATGGCTGAGTGAATCTTGAAGGATTAGAGATGCTACATTTTGGGTATTTGACCTTCCAAACCTCCTGTTGAAATGTAATCCCCAATGCTGGAGGTGGAACTTGAAGGGAGGTGTTTGGGTCACTGGGGCGGATCCCTCATGAATAGATTAATGCGCTCCCAGAGGGGTGAGCGAGTTCTCACTCTTCTTAGTTCCTGAAAGAGCTGGGATCATTTGAGGTCAGGAGTTCGAGACCAGCCTGGCCTACTGAAAATACAAAATTTAGCTGGACATGGTGGCAGGTGCCTGTAATCCCAGCTACTTCCGAGACTAAGGCAGGAGAACCGCTTGAACCCAGGAGGCAGAGATTGCAGTGAGCCGAGATCGCGCCACTGCACTCCAGCCTGGGTGACTGAGCGAGACTCCATCGCCCCCCCCCCCAAAAAAAAAAACCCCCAAAAAAAAAAAAAAAAAAACGAGCATTTTCCCTCTCTCTCTCCCTTCTTCTCTTGCCCTATGATCTCTGCACACCAGCTTCTCTTTCCCTTCCACCATGGGTGGAAGCTTCTTAAAGTCCTCACTAGAAGCAAATGCTGGCACCATGCTTCTTGTACAAGCTGCAGAACCGTGAGTCAAATAAACCATTTTTTTTTTTTTTTTTAAGAGACAGTGTCTTGCTCTGTTACCCCAGCTGGAGTACAGTAGTGTGATCATAGCTCACCGTAGCTTCCACCTCCCAGGCTCAAGCAATGCTCCTGCCTCAGCCTCCCAACTAACTGAGCCTACAGGTGTGCACCACCATGACCAGCTAATTTTGTTTTTACTCTTGTAGAGATGGGGGTCTTGCTGTGTTGCCCAGGCTGGTCTGGAATTCCTGGCCTGAAGCGATCCTCCTGACTTGGCCTCGAAAAGTGCTGGGATTACAGGCGTGAGCCACCACATCCAGCTCTCTTTTCTTTAAAAAATGACCCAAACTCAGATATTTGTTTATAGCAACGTAAACAGACTAAGACAACAGATTATATCCAAGCTTCTTCTCTAACTGAAAACAGAAAAGCTTAATGCTGGTTGTGACCACCATGGAGACAGAGTAGGGCCTTGACCTCTCTCGACCTTTCCCAGGGAGAAGAGGCTAAGGAGATTATCTGAAGGCTGCTGGCGTCCACTAAGTCAATATTTATACATCACATGGAGCCTCTCTCTGTGATCTGGAAAGCTCCCGCCACAGACAGGACTTGTCTGAAAAGGAGAAGGTGGTTTCACTCCCATGGAGGTGCCCCCAGGGTCCTTGAGTTAGAACGGGGCCTGGCTCTGTGTCCCCTGGCAGCCTCTCCCTCTTGTCTGGTACAAGCTGGACCAGTCACCATAGCAAAGAGGGACTTGCTTTAAAAAAAAAAAAAAAAAAAAAAGGTGGGAGACACACCATATGAAATTGATGGGGATGCCGCAGTTTGCAACTGCCATTTCACAACCACTTTAGAAGAGGCAGTGTGTTCTGGTGGTAATGAATTCATCATCGTATTCAGCACCACTTGGACGGTGGGTGGGAATGTGGCTGGATTTTCCATTTCCATGGCTGTAAACCAGTAAGCTGTGAAGCAGGAAGTCTCACATAGCTACAAGATGCAACTGCTAGACTCTAGAATAGAAGGGTTTTAATTCACTATTATGCTGTCTCCTGAGCTGGAAGCTTCTTCGTGGGTAGCCCTCACCTCTCACCACTCAGAGACCTCAGAACCTTCCCTGAGGTCTGTGCTGGTTCAGGCCCTGGTGAGATCTTGCCTGGTTGGTAAAATAGCCTCTACCATGGCATTGCACAAAACCTTAGAAAATAATGTGAAAAGTGCCCCTGGCATTGTACAGCTGCAGTCAGCAGAAGTCTCTTTTATAAATTCAGATCCAACCTGTTTATACTTGGCCCTAAATGCTGCAGTCCTCATTGCCCTGGGCCCTAACGAACACCCTCCAGGCTCATTCTCTGGGTCAGAACCTTAGTGAGTCCTTGCAGTCCCTGGACATACCATGCACATTCACCTGGCCTTGCTCTTGAACTTGCTGCTCTTTGTCCAGAGAACCCTTGCCCTCCATTCCGGTCTAATAAGCTCCTATTCATTCTGTAAAACTCAATGCCAGTGCCACATTTCTCCATGATGCTCCCTGCTCCTGGCTGTCGCTTTCACACTTAACAATGAGCTCTCTACCTCTGCAAATATGCATTGCTTCTGCCTAGCTCTTGCAAGCTTCTTACAGGCGGGAGATGGTGTCTTTTTCACCTTTGTATCCCTGGTTATTTGCACTGACTCTAGCAAAGGGCAGGTGCCAGATCATGTCAGAGGAGCTGAACTAAGTGTAAGTACTGCATGAGGGCCTGTGGTTACACCCTGGATCTTCAGTAAAATTCTCAAGGTCGAACAGGTTGAGGCTCTAACAGAGGTAGCTGCTTTTGCCTGTGAGATTTCTGGCAGGTCAGTATCTATCCACCATCACCCTCCCCTCTTTTTTTTTTTTTTTTTTTTTTTGACAAAGTCTTGCTCTATTGCCCAGGCTGTAGTGCAGTGGTGCAATCTCGGCTCACTGAAACTACTGCCTCCTGGGTTCAAGTCATCCTCTCACCTCAGCCTCCTGAGTAGCTGGGACTACAGGCATGTGCCACCACAGCCAGCTAATATTTTTATTTTTAGTAGAGTCGGGGTTTTTATTGGCCAGGCTGGTTTTCAACTTCTGACCTCAGGTGATCCACTTGCCTCAGCCTCCCAAAGTGCTGGGATTACAGGTGTGAGCCACTGCGCCTGGCAGCCTCCCCTCTTTACTCCCTATGTCTACTGGTTCCTGCACTCAGAGCTGCAACTGTGCAGAGGGCAAATGTGTCAAAGAAACCCCGCACACTCCCGCAGCCTCCTAAGGTGTCCCACAGGCCTGCCTGGGCTCCTGCTGAGCCAAAAAGTCCATTTGGGGCGCCCAGACATTGACCTCTCTGCCCACCCAGCCAGAGCTCAACAGTGCACACACTAAGTACTTCTGCACCCAGAAGCATGCCCAGGTCACATTTGAAGGCTGGAATGGCAGCCCTTTGGGACTTGACCCTATCTCCCTGCTTTTGCAGCCATCTCTCCTCTCATTCACCCATTCTCTGGCCTTCCTAAGCCACTCACAACCCGGAATGGACCATGCATTCCCACCGACTGTACCCCCATCCTGCAAGGTCTTCTGTACCTGGCAAGCTCTGCCCATTCCCCAGGAGCCCTCACAAACGTCCCTCCCTCTGTGACTCCTGTCCTGACTCCCCTCCCCTGTCCTGGCACAAGTGCATTGGAGCACTCACCACCGAATGCTAGTGATTTGCTGCTTCTCCTTTGCACAGGTCTCATGAGGCCCTGAAGACAGGAACGGTCTCTGTGTCCTGGGTTTCCCTCCAGGCTCTGTGTCCTGGGTTTTCCTCCAGGCTGGGGCGGTGTTCTGCGTGCAGCCAGTGCTCCATGTGTGCTCCTGGGCACCAAATGAGATGCTCAGAATGGTGGAAAGAACATTCTAGAAAACAGCTACTCTGGTCCATCCATACCCTTCCCAGGAAGAGAAGATATTAATATAAAATCTTTTCCTTTCTCTAAAGAAATATTTGCAAATATTTTGCCAAAGTCTCTGTGAGTGAGCATGTACAATTACTGCAAATTGCAATGAATGAGCAAAAAGGTTAATTTTCACTCCCCTGACTGATAACAGGGTTATTTAATCAGATTCCTCAGCAGAGACCCTCTGACCACCAGGTTGAGCCCCTCAACGTTTTGTTTGTTTGTTTGTTTTTAATGGGAAAACCACATGTTGAAGGACCATCCTTCTTTTCACCAATGAGAAATCTTGAGCCTTTTCCTAGTCCTGTTTCATTAAAACACTTTATGTTAATCAAGCAGTTGGAGAGAAAGCCGCTGTAACTTATTTAACTGCAACACTTAATTTTAATCAAGTAGTTGGGGAGAAAGACACTGAAACAATTTCCAAAGTATCCTATACAGATAGGACAGAAGGTAACATGCTGTTTAGAGGCACTACTGCTTCTGTGACTGGGTCCGTAGTCTAATACAGCCAAAATATTATTTTTTAAAATTAAGATTTTTTTTTTTTTAAAGACACAATACATCTGAAGCCTCAATTCCAAAAAGTGGGGATCTCTATTACAAAAGAATATCTCAATCAAAGTTACCTGCTGTGCCCTTTTTCTTCCGGAGCACACAGGTCCCTGGGGGAAGCTGGGGAGAAGGAGCTTGTTCCAGAGAGCTCCTCTGAGGCCTGGCTTCCAGAAGCTTCCCCCTCCTTCCCGGTGGTTTGTTGTTTGTAAGTGAACAACAAACCACTGGACCAGGCTCCAGCAGCTAAAATAAAACAGCTGTGTTTCTCACTCAACACCCTCTTTTACCAGATGAAGGGCACTGATTCATGGAAAGAAGACAAATATTTCAGGCCATTTTTTCAGACACTGACAAGGAGTAAATTAGGAAATCATGTAAGTACAATGCGCGCGTCATCGTTTCCTATTGATCACATGTAATTTACATCTTACAAAGATGTGAATTCTTGCATTCTCACTCCACAAGGAAAATCTCGATGATTTATTCATTTCAAATGAAAAATAGAAGGTAGATGAGAAGAATGACTTCACAGACTGCATCGTTCTTGGGGCACTGGTGCGAGGCTTTCTCATACACTGCCCGAAGGGCTCTGTGTGCAAGTCCCTCTAATTAACAAGGTGAATCACGCTGCAGCTCTCTAATTAGTGAGCCTGACAAGCCAGCGGAAACAGCCAGGCAGACTGGTATACATCGCTGGCCGACAAAGGCACGGCACATTCCAAGTGAAAAATGCAGATTTCTCCGAAATAACTATGAAAAGTAAGATGGTTGGGGAAAAATAAAAAGACCCACCTAATTTTGATTCTCATGTTTCACGTGCAGTTTTCATTTGCTTTTGTGGGTAACTAGCTCCTTGGTAAGATGAGATTTGCCTACGCTGTTTGTACAACATTTCCAGGGAAACCATCCTTTAAAACACAGGCATTTTTAATGTTATTGTATTGTGGTAAGAACACCTAACATGAGATCTACCCTCTTAACACATTTTTTAAATGGACAATACAAAATTTTTTACTACAGGCACAATGTTGCAAAGCAGAGCTGTAGAGCTTATTCATCTTGCTTAGCTAAAACTCTGTGCTGCTCATGCCTAGTAATTCCAGCATTTTGGGAGGCTGAGGCAGGAGGACCGCTTGAGGCCAGGAGTTCGAGCCCAGCCTTGGTAAGATAGCAAGACCCTGTCTCTACAAATAAAATAAAATAAAATAAAATAATTAGCTGGGTGTGACTGCATGCACATGTAGTCCCAGTTACTTGGGAGGCTGAGGCAGGAGGATTGCTTGAGCCCAGGAGATGGAGGCTGCAGTGAGCTATGATTGTGCCACTGCACTCCAGCCTGGGAGACAGAGTGAGACTCTGTCTCAAACAAACAACTTTGTGCCTGTTGATTAGTAACTGCCTGTTTCTCCCTCCTCTCAGGCCTGGAAACCACCCCTTCACACTTTGATTCTATGAATTTGACAATTTTAGATACCTCATACAAGTGAAATTATGAAGTATTTGTCTTTCTGAAAACACAGGCATTTTGGCTTGATATAAGAATCAGTGTCTCAGATGGAAATTCATGATCTTCTGTGTGTATTTTTGTCCAATATGCAGTGCCTTCTAGAAATATTTCTACTTCTGCCAAAACCAGAGATGTCTCATGTCAAACCCCTTTGTGATTTACTCGGTGCCGTTCAGTCCCACAGCACAGCCTACAAGGAGCCCTCAAAAGGCAGGAACAGGTAGAAACTTCTACTCTCCAAAGAGAGGTTGTACCCATGGTTCCTGAGTCATGGATCCCACTGGAGACAGCCCTGGTGCACTGGCCATTTGCCCTGGTTTTACCTGTCTTTGCTCATCTGCTAACCATAAGCTCTCCTTCTGTATTAGTCAGCGTTCTCTAGAGAGACATGACTAATAGGATATATACATATGGGAGTTGATTAGGTAGTATTAATTCTCTCTCTGTATATGGGAGTGTATTCGGTAGTATTAGCTCACATGATCGCAAGGTCCCACAATAGGCCGTCTGCAAAGTGAGCAGCAAGGAAGCCAGTCCAAGTCCCCAAGCTGAAGAACTTGAAGTCTGATGTTCGAGGGCAGGAAGCATCCAGCACAGGAGAAAGATGTAGTCTAGGAGGCTAGGCCAGTCTACTCTTTTCATGTTCTTCTGCCGGCTTTTATCTTAGCAGCACTGGCAGCTGATTAGATGGTGCCCACCCAAATTGAGGGTGGGTCTGCCTTTCCCAGCCCACTGACTCAAATGTTAATCTCCTTTGGCAACATCCTCACAGACACACCCAGGATCAGTAGTTTGCATCCTTCAATCCAATCAAGTTGGCACTCACTATTAACTATGACGCCTTCCATGATCATTAGCTAGGCTCTCTGAGTGGGCCCAGCAGCTTGGGAAGTGTCCTGGGGGCAGCTGCCAGGCGACCTCTGATATGGTTTGGCTCTGTGTCCCCACCCAAATCTCATCTCAAATCGTAATCCCCACATGTTGAGGGAGGGATCTGGTGGGAGGTGACTGGATCATGGGGGCAGTTTCCCCCATGCTGTTCTCATAATACTGAGTGAGTTCTCAGGAGAGAGCTGATGGTTTCTAAGTGGCAGTTTCCCCTGCACTCTCTCTCTCTCCTGCGGCCATGTGAAGAAGGTCCTTGCTTCGCCTTCACCTTCCACCATGATTGTAAGTTTCCTGAGGCCTCCCCAGCCATGCAGAACTGTGAGTCAATTAAACTTTTTTCCTTTACCAACTACCCAGTCTCAGATAGTATCTTTATTTATTTATTTTTTTTGAAATGGAGTCTCACTCTGTTGCCCAGGCTGGAGTGTAGCAATCTCTTCTCACTACAACCCCCGATTCCCAAGTTCAAGAAATTCTCATGCCTCAGCCTCCTGAGTAGCTGGGATTGCAAGCATCAGCCACCACACCTGGCTAATTTTTGTATTTTTAATAGAGGCAGGGATTCACCATGTTGGCCAGGCTGTTCTTGAACTCCTGACCTCAAGTGATCTGCCTGCCTTGGCCTCCCAAAGTGCTGGGATTACAGATGTGAGCCACTGCACCTGGCCATTGGTAGTACCTTTATAGCAATGTGAAAACGGACTAATGTAAGCTCTCTCCCTGCATCAGCCAAGTTTCATAGGTGTGGCCTGCAGTCACCCACAGCACAGGGATGTGCTAAGAGCTCACCACAGCCCACGACAGTGGGGACACCACCATTCACGTTCACCTCCTGGTCAATTACTCCAGAGGACATGGCCACAGCTGCTCCCTTGCAGGCTGGTAGGCTTGACCTCACTGAGAACTGGGAATGACCTCTATGTCCTTTACATTCCAGCAGCTTCCAGTGGAGCTTGGAAGGTATTTTCTTTTAGCATTGGAGACCAGTTGTTCAATGGATGCAAAAAAAAAAAAAAAAAAAAAAAAAAAAAAAAAAAACACCTTGTGAAGGGAGGACTTAGAATCAGATTCAATGCACTTCTATTGAACCCTCCATGCCAGATACCATGCTGGGAATTTTCTCTGGAGTAGGCATTGATGTTGCTACTGTTTTATAGGCAGAGACACTAGGTGTTGGGAGTGTTTAAAACTGTGCCCAGAGCAGTTAGGAAATGAAGAGAAGAGAAGCTGAACATGAACTCTGGGTTTAGAACCCAGTCTGCACCCGCACCTCGTTCTTTGTTCTAAGGCTCATGTTCCCTGGCTCTAGACTTACAAACCGTAGGTTGTCACTTCGTAAAATTTACTGCTCTTCTCAGCCAAGACCAGTCACAGCAGCACACTCTAATGCCGGTGAGCAACTCAGCAGTTCTTTGCAATGAATGGTCTTCCTGCCTCTCTCTGGGGAGAAATAGGAATGACAGGTTTAGAAATGTGGGGATCCTTTTAAGGACAGCCTTATCCCTGCACCATGACTCTCCCTGAAAGACTGAAACTCCAAAACGTTATTTCAAGGCAAATATATGTGAAAGAGATCTGAGAAGCATCACCAAGGAGAGGACCAGTCAAAAGAAGAAGCCAAAGGGAAGCTATGGCCACATAGGAGGCCACATTTGCTCCCACTCTGCCACCACCTGGGGCTCTGCCCTCCTGCTGCAGGCCATGCGGCTCCCAGGTTTAAGTTTTCTATGAGTTTTTCTCTGCATCCAAGCAAGATCACCATACACCTTCTCTTCCCCCGAACTCTCCATTCAGAATCATACAGTATCTCATCTTCAGCACAAACTTAACATTTAAGAGTCTCCAGGCCAGGTGTGGTGGCTCACACCTGTAATCCCAGCACTTTGGGAGGCCAAGACAGGATGATTGCTTGAGGCCAGGAGTTTAAGACCAACCTGGGCAACATGGCAAAACCCCATCTCTACACAAAATACAAAAATTAGTCAGGCGTGGTGGTCCACACCTGTAGTCTCAGCTACTTGGGAGGCTGAGGTGGGAGGCTTGCTTGAGCCTGGGAGGTTGAGGCTGCAGTGAGCTGTGACAGCACCAGTGCACTCCAGTCTGGGTGACAGGAGTGAGACCTCATCTCAAAATAAATAAAATAAAAGTTTCCAAGCCAGAGGAGGTGGCTCACACATGTAATCCCAGCATTTTTTGAGATTGAGGTGGGAGGATTGCTTGAGGCCAGGAGTTCGAGACAACCTAGTGAGAACTTGTCTCTACAAAAAAATTAAAAAATTAGTTGGGCATGGTGGCATGCACCTGTAGTTCTAGCTACTTGGGAGGCTGAGACAGGAGGATTGCTTGAGACCAGGAGGTTGAGGCTGCAGTGAGCCATGATCACACCACTGCACTCCAGCTGGGGAAATGGAGCAAGACCCTGTCTCAAGAAAAAAAAGTTTCCAGCACACACTGGCCCACAAGAGCAGCTGTCACTGAGGGGAGATCAAGGACAAGAATGTCACCCGTGTTTCTCCGTAGTCTTCACACACTTGCTCCACCAGCTCTGCCTGCAGAAGCCTTCCTGGCCCACCTCCACTGTCCAGTCTTCCGTGAAGCTGTCCCTGGTCACCCTTATTGCCAACTCCCTGCCAGAGTAACTTCTCCTTCCTCTGGATACTGTAGGTTTTCAATGGCTCTTTCTTGAGACATTTACCACATTGGCTTTACACTGCTGTATTAGTCTGTTCTCACACGGCTGAAAAAGACATACCCGAGACTGGGTAAATTATAAAGAAAAAGAGGTTTAATGTTCTCACAGTTCCACGTGGCTGGAGAGGCCTCACAATCACAACAGAAGGCAAAAGGCATGTCTTACATGGCGGCAGACAAGAGAGAATGAGGGCCAAGTGAAAAGGGTTTCCCCTTATAAAACCATCAGATCTCGTGAGACTTATTCACTACCAGGAGAATGGCATAGGGGAAACTGCCCCCATGAATCAATTATTGCCCACAGGGTCCCTCCCACAACACACAGGAATTATAGGGGCTACAATTCAAGATGAGATTTGAGTGGAGACACAACCAAACCACATAAACCATCTTCCGTGTAATTCAACAAAGATGTACTTTCAGACAGTCAGATCTGGGCTGAGATTCTACCTCTGTCCATTTCTAGCTATGGGACCTTAGTTACAGCCTTGGGTTTCTGCTTTCTTATCTGGAAAAAGTAGAAATAGCCCTCCTACCTGGAAAAGTTATGAAAAGGATTAAATGAGAAAAAGCTATGAACTGGCTTCATGTGATGTCTGACAGAGAGGTGGGTGCTAAGGAATAATTTAACAACAATTTTTTTCCTTATTTCTCTCCTTCCTTCCTTTCTCTTTATTTTGAGATAAGGCCCCTCTCCTTGTCACCCAGGCTGGAGTGCAGTGGCTCCATCACAGTTCTTTGCAGCCTCGTACTCCTGAGCTCAAACGATCTTCTCACCTCGGCCTCCCAAGTAACTGGGACTACAGGCATGTGCTACCACACCCAGCTAATGTTTTTCTATGGGGTCTCTCCGTGTTGTCCAGGCTGGTCTCAAACTCCTGGGCTCAAGCGGTGCCCCCTCCTTGGCCTCCCAAAGTGCTGGGATTACAGGCTTAAGTCACCACACCCAGCTAAATATTAATTTCATTTTTGGAATTGCATGGCGATATGGTTTGGCTGTTGCCCACCCAAATCTCATCTTGAATTGTAGCTCCCACAATTCCCACGTGTCGTGAGACGAACCTGGTGGGAGGTAATTGAATCACGGGGCTGGGTCTTTCTCCTGCTGTTCTTGTGATAGTGAACAAGTCTCACAAGATCTGATGGTATTATAAGGGGGAGTTTCCCTGAACAAATTCTCTCTTGTCTGCCACCATGTAAGATATGCCTTTTGCCTTCTGCCATGATTGTGAGGCCTCCCCAACCACATGGAACTGTGAGTCCATTAACTTTATAAAATTACCCAGTCTCACATATGTCTTTATCACCAGTGTGAAAATGGACTAATACACATGGTGTAACAAAAAGGTGATATATTGAAACTTCAATTATGTCCGATACCAAACCCGTGTCAGTCATCAACCAGCTATTGACCTAGTACAGGACAGTAAGCCCATCTGAGCCTCAGCTTTCTCATCCAGAAATAGGGCTAACCATACCCAATCCACAGGTGTGCTTTCCTGAAGTAGCAAGTGCCAGAGCCTTTAGCACAGGGGATATCCAATAAATGTCAGAAGCAAGGACTTTGGGCCTAGTGCCATGGCTCATGCCTGTCATCCCAGCACTTTGGGAGGCCGAGGTAGGCGGATCATGTGTGGTCAGGAGTTCGAGACCAGCCTGGCCAACATGGTGAAACCTCATCTCTACTGAAAATACAAAAATTAGCCTGGCGTGATGGCAGGCACCTGTAGCCCAGCTACTCAGAAGGCTGAAGCAGAAGAATCATTTGAACCTGGGAGGTGGAGGCTGCAATAAGCAGAGATTGCACCACTGCACTCCAGCCTGGGTGATAGAGCAAGACTCTGTCTCAATAAATAAATAAATAAATTAATTAATTAATTAAATAAGCAAGCACAAGATAATACTCAATCAACCTGCTGCAGAATATCTGTCCTTGCAGGTAGAAATTCCCCAGGGCCTAAAAGTCACCTCAGACCATGCCAACTCTGCCCAGGGACAGTTCACATTCTTAGGACAGTGCTTTTCTGGTGCTGTTAGGGACCAGGTCAGTTGCAGTCAACCTCTTGCATGCAGCATTCCCTGGTAGAAAGTCTGGCATGGGGTGTGTTTGTTTCCTAGGGCTGAAGTCCCACAGACTGGGCAACTTGAACAACAGAAGGTATTGCCTCAAGGTTTGGCTCCTCGTAGGCAGCTGCAAGTCCAAGACCAAGTTGTCGGCAGGGTGGGTTCCTTCTGAGCGCTGTGAGAAAGATCTTGCATGCCTGTCTTCTTGCTCTTGGTAGCCTCAGGTGTTCTGTGGCTTGTAAATGGCTTTCTTCCTGGTCTTTAAGTGGTCTTCCCTGTGTACCTGACTGTCTTCATGTCCAAATGTTCCCTTTGTTTTCTTTCTTTCTTTTTTTATCTCTTTCTTTTTTCTCTTAAAGACAGGGTCTCGCTCTGTCACCCAGTCTGGAGTACAGTAGTGTGATCAAAGCTCACTGTAGCCTCAAGCTCCTAGGCTCAAGTGATCCTCCTACCTCAGCCTCCCAAGTAGCTGGGACTGCAGGTGCATGCCACCTTGCCTAGCTAATTTTATTTTTATTTTTTTGTAGAGACAGGATGTTGCTGTGTTGCCTAGGCTGTCCTAGATTGCTGGGCTCAAGCAATCTTCCTTCCTCAGCCTCCCCAAATGCTGGGGTTACAGGCATGAGCTCCAGCGCCTGGCCCAAATCCCCCCTCTCTATAAGGACAGCAGTCAAATTGACTTAGGACCCACCCTAATGAGCTCATCTTAACTTGATCATCTGTAAAGATCCTATTTCCAAACAAGGTCACCTTCAAAATATATTCTTTTGGAAGACAGTATCTTTTGGAAGACATAGTTCAACCCATACTACAAGAAAAACTCTGTCCATAGTCATTTGTTTACAAGCAAACTCTCCAAGGTTCTGGCTGGGCAGGGAGCTGCCATGCTCAGGGTAACCAAAGCCTGTGGCTGGTGTGCTGTCAGCACTCACCCACCCTCCTGCTCTCTGATTTCTCCACACACACCATAAAAAATAGGCTTGGTCCATGATCAATAACACACATCTCTATTTAAAAAAATGATCTTGGAATAAGAAAGTATTAATTGCATTGATGTGCTCCAAGTTAGAAAACCACTTTAAAATCAGCATTCAAAATGGGGAGTGGAGACCTTGGAAATAAATAACTGCAAATTTCTTACTAAACAGGAAATGATCCCCAAATCTAACCTCCGTTTACTCCATGTCTTAATAAGAGGGAACATTTTGATCTTTTACCATTTTGCTGAATACGATTAGCACCTTATTCCCACTTTGAAGTTCAGACTAATTTCCCGTTTCTACATCTGACACCTCCCTCAGCCTTGTTGACTTGTCTGACACATTCACCAGATACTAGGAGGACTGCCAAAGAGGGATTTGCTACCCTTACCTTTTGGGGACAGTAATAGGTTTTTCATGAGGCTTTACATGTGTTTAGAATCTTTGGCAAAAAAAGAGAGGTGAAAAGTGCTCAAAGTAGAATTATCGCTAGTTTTAATTAAATTTTTTTTTTTTTTTTGAGACGGAGTCTTGCTCTGTCACCCAGGCTGGAGTACAGTGGCACAATGTCACCTCACTGCAGCGTCCACCTCCTGGGTTCAAGCAAGTCTCACGCCTCAGCCTCCCGAGTAGCTGAGATTACAGACATGCACGACCATGCCCGGCTACTTTTTGTGTTTTTAGCAGAGACAGGGTTTTCCCATGTTGGCCAGGCTTTTCCCGAACTCCTGACTTCAAGTGATCCACCTGCCTCAGCCTTCCAAAGTGGTGGGATTACAGACATAAGCCACCACACTCAGCCAAAAAAAAAAAAAAAAAGATCCCACAGATATTGGTACATTTGAAGGTTTAGAAAAAGTGTGTCTGTGATATTTGTGTGGAACAGCAGAAACTGCATGGAAGATAAAGATACCTTTATCCTGCCCCAAATAAAGAATTCTATGACCAAGACAAAAGATTCAGAGCTAAGCATTAGCCTCAGCAATGAGAATTGAGAATCCAGGGGGATTCCACTTGCGAAGGGGCCAACAAAGGACTCTGAAATCAACCAAAAGGCCTGGGCAAAGGTTAAGAGAACGGGGCTTGCGAGTCACGCAGCCCTGGGTGTGAACTCCAGCGTCTGCTTCCCCAATTAGTGCTCCCTAATTACTTTCATCTTCAGTTTTCTCATCTGCAAAATGGGACTAATGATAGTGCTAGTGGAGGAATTAAATGAGGCAATACATCCAGAGCGCTCAGTGTGGTTGCCTCCATTCTGTTATATAAATACTACATTCCTACCCACATCTCCATTGCATGTGTAATAGTCAAGTCAAAATGAACAGGTCTGAGGCCAAGCCCCTGAAAATTTTCTCTATAACCTTCTTTGCTCACAGTTTCTCCATTTCAGTTAAAGGCAGCTCTCTTCTTTCGGATGCTCAGCTGGAAAAGCTTGGAGCCACTCTCAACTCTTCTTTACCTCACACTCCATGTCCATCAACAAACACCATCCACTTGGCCTTCAAAATATATCTAGAATTCTGTCCGGCCATGGTGGCTCACGCCTGTAATCCCAGCACATTGGGAGGCCCAGGTGGGTGGATTACTTGAGATCAGGAGTTCGAGACCAGCCTGCCCAACATGGTGAAACCCCATCTCTACTGAAAATACAAAAATTAGCCGAGTGTGGTGACACGTGCCTGTAGTCCCAGCTACTCAGGAGGCTGAGGCAGGAGAATATTTGCTTGAATGTGGGGGGCAGAGGTTGCAGTGAGCCAAGATCGCACCATTTGCACTCCAGCCTGGGTGACAGAGTGAGACTCCATCTCAAAGCAAAACAAAACAAAAATCCAGAATTTGACCACGTCTCCCTCCACCGCACCACTTCCGCCAAGTGCAAGCTGCCATCTTCTGCCCCCAGGTAAGTGCAGTGGCCCCTGATCAGCCTCTCAGCTTCCACCCTGACCTCTATGGTCTGTTCTCCACTAAGTAGCCTGAACAGGCTGGTGATCAGTTGGGTCAGGTCTTGACCGCCCTATGACTCAGACCCCTCCAGTGATTCCCCATCCTACTCAGAGAAAAATCTGTCCATGTCCGAGTCTTAGACGTGTTTTTTATGTTATTGTTTTCAGTTCTCTGCTGTGTTTTGTGAGAGGTGGCTTGGACTGAATGGCAGTGGTAAGGATGGAGAGGGAATGAAACAGGGAAAGGGGGAGAAAAGCATGCAATCACATCTAACACAAATTTTCATTAGTTTTTCCACCACTTCTTAGCTTAGAAAGTCTCCCCTTCTCTAGAGATTTGATGCATAGTCAGTTAAAATTTTCATACGCTTCTTTCTTATAGAGTGAACTTTTTTTTTTTTTGCCTGCTGTTATCACCCCTAAGCTGCAAAGATCTTAGGAACTTTTGCTTCTGTTGAACCAAATGGCTTTGGAGAGGACAGGAGAGCAAGAATGAGTGCGGGTCATTTCCATCCCTCCTTTTTTTCCTTTTTTTTTTTTTTCTAGACCGGATCTCACTCTGTCACCCAGGCTGAAGTATAGTGGCACAATCTTGACTCACTGCAATCTCCATCTCTCGGGTTCAAGCAATTCTCCTTCCTCAGCCTTCCGAGTAGCTGGGACTACAGGCATGTGCCACCACGCCTGGCTAATTTTTGTATTTTTAGTAAAGACAGGGTTTCACTGTGTTGGCCAGGCTGGTCTCGAACTCCTATCCTCAAAAGATCCACCTGCCTCAGCCTCCCAAAGTGCTGGGATTACAGGCGTGAGTCATGACGTTGGCCTTTTTGATGCCAACTCACTTTCGTGTGCTCAAGTAAATCTTATTACACTATCAACTGGCTTTTTCTTTACATTTATATGGAATCAAAAAATACAATTAGTGAATATTTATTAATCAATGGAATTATCTTCCTTTAGCCAGAGTCAAGATAAACACTCTATAACTATCAATGACTTTTAGAAAGATATTCAGCAATATTCAAATTTATCAGTTCATTTTGAACATCTCCAGTATCTGATCACTAGAAAGACTGATCGTATTTTAACTACTTTATAAGTCTCACAGAAAAATCCTAATTTAGTGTACTAGACCCTCCCTAATATGTAAGAAAAATTCCCTTCCAACTCTCGTAAGTTACAAACTCACTCACTATTAAGAAAGACAGCTTTACATTAAGAACGGAAACAATGGCACTCATTTCTGTTTAAGAAATGTAACTAGGCCAGGTGCGGTGGCTCATGCCTGTAATCCCAACATTTTGGAAGGCTGAGGCAGATGAATCACTTGAGGTCAGGAGTTCAAGACCACCCTGGCCAACATGGCAAAATCCCGTCTCTACCAAAAATACAAAAATTAGCCAGGCATCGTGGTGCGTACCTGTAATCCAGCTACTTGGGAGACTAAGGCACAAGAATAGCTTGAACCCTGGAGGCAGAGGCTGCAGTGAGCCAAGATCACACCACTGCACTCCAGCCTGGCGAAGGAAGGAAGGGAGGGAGGGAGGGAGGGAGATGGGGAGAGAGAGAGAAGACATGTCCCTAGTGGGATAATGTGGTTTGGTTCTGTGTCCCTGCCTAAATCTCATATCGAATTGTAATCTTCAGTGTTGGAGGAGGATCCTGGAAGGAGGTGATTGGATCATGAGGGTAGACTTTCCCCTTGCTGATCTCATGATAGTGAGTGAGTTCTCAGGAGATCTGGTTGTTTAAATGTGTGTAGCGCTTCCCCGCTCCACTTTCTCTCCCCTGCTCAGCTATGTGAAGACGTGCCTGCTTCCCCTTTGCCTTTCGCCATGATTGTAAGTTTCCTGAGGCCTCCCCAGCCATGCTTCCTGTACAGTCTGTGGAAATGAGTCAATGAAACCTCTTTTATTCATCAATTACCCAGTCTCAGGTAGTTCCTTATAGCAATGTGAGAACAGACTAACACAAGAGGGGGAACACATTTTTGAACAACAACATGCTAAGCACCATCTCATTATTCAATTGCGATGACATCCTTGTAAATCAGAAAGCTCTTTAATAAGCTGAAAGATAAGGTATTTCCCATGCAAGGTATTCCCATGCAAAGATATTCCCATGCAAGGTATTCCCATGCAAAGACAGGTATTTCCTATTTTTAACAGGAAGTTAAAAATAGATCTTCACACAAGGCTGGTCTCAAACTCCTGGTCTCAAGTGATCTGCTTGCCTCAGCCTCCCAAAGTGCTGGGATTACAGCTATGAGCCACCGTGTCTGGCGGCTTCTCTTAAATATTCATATTCTATATTCAAGGAACATGAACTTTGGCACCACAGGTTCAGCAACCCTCTTCAGATGTCCTTGAAGCTTTGCCTTGTCTGTTCCAGGCCTGCCACGCGAGCTGTCCTCCCTCAGTATCTGCCAAATGCAAGTCGCCCCTCAGCTAGTGCTCTCAGCTTGGTCCTTGATGGCACGCCAGCCCGGGACAACTGGTAACAGCCAGACCTGCATCTCTTTGGTGGGCCAGCATCACTCAGACCCCACTTGGGAGAGTTCAGGTGACTCTCTTGCCCACCCATTCTTGGCCTTCTCCACAACCCAGTGAAACCAGCATGAAATCTCACACCTGTGAAGGGTTTGGTATCCTTTTCAAGCCTAGTTTCCTGTGCTCTGTGACCTACAGATTATGGATAAAGATGTCCAACAAGGGTGACTTTCCTGTAGTTCCAAGGAATCTAACATCAGTAAGGTTTCAGATCATTCATCTCTATCCTGACGTTTCTTTCAGCCCTCTGTGCACACATTCCAAGACATCATCCCCCACTCACAATGGAGCTACTTTTTTTTTTTTTTTTTTTGAGACAGTCTCGCTGTCTTCCAGGCTGCAGTGCAGTGGCACGATCTTGACTCACTGCAAGCTCCACCTCCCGAGTTCACGCCATTCTCCTGCCTCAGCCTCCTGAGTAGCTGGGACTACAGGCGCCCGCCAGCATGCCCGGCTAATTTTTTGTATTTTTAGTAGAGACGGGGTTTCACTGTGTTAGCCAGGATGGTCTCAATCTCCCGACCTCATGATCCAACCACCTTGGCCTCCCAAAGTGCTGGGATTATAGGCTTGAGCCACCGTGACAGGCCTCGAGCCACTTTTTAAAAGGGATCTTCCATATGAAATGTTGTCAGTGTCCCCACTGTTAGCCCTGCAGATGCTTACAACACTTAGGGACATCACTGGGTCTGATTTCTTCTTTTCCTCCATTGCTCAATCCCTCTTCCTTTTTCTTTCTTTTTTTTTCCCCCCCCAATGCTTTTTATGCTTTGGGAACTGTTACTTACTTTATTTTATTATTTTATTTTATTTTGAGACAAGGTCTTGCTCTGACACCTAGGCTGGAGTGCAGTGGCACAATCTCAGCTCACTGCAGCCTCAACCTCCCAGGCTCAAGCAATCCTCCCACCTCAGCCTCCTGAGTTACTGAGACCACAGGCATGCACCACGGTGCCTAGGTAATTTTTTTGTATTTGCAGAGATGGAGTCTCATTATGTTGCCCAGGCTTGTCTCGAGCTCCTGAGCTTAAGCAATCTGCCTACCTTGGCCTCCCAAAGTGCTGGAATTATAGGAGTGTGCCACTGCACCCAGCCTCTTATATGCTTTGTTTAATTAAATTTTTAACTTAACAAAAACGTTAGCGTTATTCCATATTTGTTTTAGGTTTATCTTTTGCTTTTGTTGTGTAAGAAATAAAACATTACCACCAGAGGTGAACACTCCATTTCTTTCCTCTGTCCTACAGCTTACCCCCTAGAGGTAACTGGAAGTTGGTGTATATTCTTTCCATAAAGATGTTGTTATATCTTTACAGCCTCTGTATGCATCTTAAAAGAAGTGATAGTATTGTTTTCCTTAGTTTTGAGCTTTGGGACAAGCACATTGGCTCACACCTGTAATCCCAGCACTTCAGGAGGCCGAGGCAGATGGATCACTTGAGCTCAGGAGTTTGAGACTAGCCTGACCAACATGGTGAAACCCTATCTCTACAAAAATACAAAAAATTAGCTGGGCATGGTAGCATGTGCCTATGGTCCCAGCTACTTGGGAGGCTGAGGTGGGAGGATCACCTGACCTCGGGAGGCGGAGGTTGCAGTGAGCAGAAATCATGCCACTGCACTCCAGCCTGAGCAACAGAGCAAGACCCTGTCTCAAAAAAACCCCCACAACTTTGCATTATGTCATACTGTACTGTACATGTCACCACTCAACATGTTCTTTCCCCATTAATATGGTCTCAAGATTTATCCGTGTTGATGCACATAGATCTAGTTCAACAATTTTTGCTGCTCTTTGTTAATTCATAATATAAATGTATCTCAGTTGTCTTAATTCATTTTCCTATTGATGGACACACAGGTTGTTTCTCTTTTTTTCTTTTTGTCATCACTATAGTGCCATAATAAAGACTCTATAGAAGTCTTCTTTGTACACATTCAAGGGTATCTCAAGGATATATAAGTAAATTTGGAATGACTGGATCAAAAAGAATGCATATAGTCAACTTTCAGTAGATACTGCCATCTGAAGCACAATTGGCTGTTCTAATTTACACTCTGGCTTACATGGTGGCTTCCTGTTTCTCCAACCTGTTTCAAACACTTGTCAGGTTTTTCTTTTTAATTTTGGCAATAGAATGGGCATGAAACATGTCATTGTTTTAATTTTGAGTTCCCTAACTACTAGAGAGTTGGGCATCTTTTCATATGCTTATTGATTACTAAAACATCCTCTTCAGATCATTGTCTGTATCTTTAGCCATTTTTATTGAGTTGTTTGTATATTATGTTTGTTCATTTTCTTTTTTCTTTTTTTTCTTTATTCTGGATACAAATATTTGCTCAATTATAGATATTTTTGAAAAATCTTTTCCCAAATAGGCTTACATTTTAATTTTAGTTTTGATGACTATTGTCGTTAAGAACTTTTACATTCTATTCTGGCCTAATTTATCAATTATTTCCCCTAGATATGCTGTATGACTACTTCTATCTTAAGAATGTCAAGATAGGATATTCTATTTTCTTATAAAATTGTCTTATTTAAGCCTTTAATTTATGTGGAATGTATTATTGTATGTGAAGCAGGTAGCAATTCAATTTTCTTTTTTCAAGACAAGTCAATTTTGGAAAAACAAGAACAAAACATGCACTTCTACTTTGAGTAATGCAGAACCGGTTTCCACCAACCCTACAACTAAAAACAATTAGAGAACCTGGAAAAAAAGTAAACTCTGTTGGGAAGCACCAGAAAGGTCCACCATAATAGTGAAGGATTACCAGGCTAGGATCTGGGAAAGGATGGAGACCCCAGGCGTAGAGAATAGCATTTGGGGCCACTTTCCCCAAGAAGGCATCTGCTGATTCTGAGGCAGGAAGTATGAGAAGCCAAAAGTTTAAGCTACAATGTTGACATCTTTGAGGGTGAAAGGGATTGGTATTCAGGCCTGCCAAGTAGGGAGATGACTAGTGAGCCCCTAGCAATTTTGCATAGAGCCACAAGTCTGTATCCTGGGAGGAAGGAACCACAAGTAGGCTCCTGCAGGGTCTGCAACTCAGTTACAAATCATCTCAAGCCCCAACACTGGATTAAAGTAGTGCTGGATGGCTAATGTCCTCAGCTGCTTGGCAGAAGCAAAAAATCTATTCTCCGATCCCAGGCCTCAAGACTTTCTGTGAACAATATTGTACGTGCAATGTCCAAGGCACAATAAAAACCAACCAGTCCACCAGAAAATATGAATTAAAATCAACAGAAGTAACAGTCAATAGACACATACACACAGAGGCACCAGACATTAAAGCTGTAAGACACATACTTTAAAACAACTACACTTGCTGTGCTCAAGAGATGAAAGATTAGATTGGGGAATTTCAGCACTGATCTGGAAACTAAAAACATAAAGAAATAAAACCCAACTAGGTGGAAATTCAAGAAGTGAAAAAAATCAATCACCCAAATTAAGAACTCAGTGCTTTTTTTTTTTTTTTTCCAGCAGGCTATACACAGAAGAAAAGATAATTAATACACTGGAAGATAAAGCAGAAGAAAATATTCAAAAGTAAGATGAAATGATAACAGGCTGGAAAATTTTGAAGAGACGATTAGAGATATGGAAAATAGAAGAAGAAGGTCTAACATACCAGTGATTGAAGTCCCAGAAGAAAAGAGAGAGAACGATGACAGTGACTGAGAATTTATCAAACTGTTGAAAAACATTAACCCATCAACTGTGTGTCACTTCAGCCTGGGAGGTAGAGGTTGCAGTGAGCCAAGATTGTGCCACTGCACTCCAGCCTGGGTAATAGAGCAAGGCTCTCAAAAAATAAAGAATACATTTAAAGCAAATTTTGACAGACATCAAACAACAGAAATCATAGATGTTAACTGATTACAATGTAATCAGGCTATTAATAAGAAGAACTAAAAAATTCCTATGTATTTGAAAATTAAAAACCCATAAGTCATAGAAGAAATTACATTGTAAATTATAAAATCTTTTGATTAATGAAAATATTACACACCAATGTAGTGGGGTGCACATGAAACCATGTTTAGAAGAAAATTTTATTTAAATGCATGTATTAAAGAAATGATATCTAAAAGTGAATGAACTAAGCATTCACTTGAAGAAGATAGAAAAAATTAAACCAAAAAAAAGTCAAAGGAAATAAACAACAAGAAAAAGTGTAGAAAATAAGGAAATATAGAGCCAACATGCAATAAAAAAATCAACAAAGGTAAAAGTTGTTATTTGAAAAGACTAATAAAATGGAAAACCCCTAACAAGACAAAAAAGAGGGAAAGTGAATGAAAACAGCACATCACTATAGATCCTACATTTTAAAGAGGATATTAATACAACATGAATAATTAAATTTCTAAAATTATGGAAATTCTTCTAGTTATCCTTTTAAAAAATTGAGTTCTAGCTTAATTGCACTGTGTCTCTAAATGAAGTGAATCCCTTGAAATTTATGGTCAAGTTTCAACATATTCCAAGTATGCTTGAAAAGAATGGTTATTCTGTAGCTGCTGGTGCAAGGTTTTATGTAGGTCAATTAGGTCAAGTGTATCAATCCTATTTCATATCCTTGTTGATGTTTTTGTTTACTGTTCTATTAGATACTAAGAAAGATACCTTAAAATCTCCCACTGTGAATTAGGATTTATATATTTGTACTCGTAGTTTTGTCAATTTTTGCTTTATAGATTTTAAGTCTGTATTATTAGGTACATATATATTAGAATTGTCATGTCTTGATGAATTAAAACTTTTGTCACTAGGAAGTGGTGCTCTTTGGCTTTGTTTCCTTAAAGTCTACTTTATCTGATGTTAATGTATGGCTGTGCTTTCTTTCTTTTAGTGTTTGTATGACATTTTTAAAAAATCCAGTGTTTGTGTGGCATTTTTTAATCCACCTTTTGTAAAAACATTTTTCATAATTTTTTGTTAATACATAAAGCTTGTACATATTTCTCAGGTACATGTGATAGTTTGATACATGCATACAGTGTGTAGTGACCAAATCAGGGTGATTGAGCTATTCATCACTTCAAACATTTATCATTTCTTTGTATGAGGAACATTTCAAATCTTTCTTGTAGCTACTTTGAAACACACAATAAGCTATTAAGTATAGTCACGATAGGGTGACTATACTTAATAACCAATAGCTAATGAGCACTAAAGCTTATTCCTTCTAACTGGATTTTTGTACTCATTAACCAACCCCTCTTCATCTCCTCCTTGCTACCCCTTCAGCCTCTAATAATCACCATTCTACTATCTCCATGAGCTCGACATTTTTAGCTCCCACATATATGAGTAAGAAAATGAAATATTCATCATTCTGTGCCTGGCTTATTTCACTTAACATAATGTCCTCTGGATTCATCCATGATGCTGCAAATGACAAGATTTTATTATGTTTTGTGGTTGAATAATATTCCATTGTGTATATATACACCACATTTTCTTTATCAATTCATTCATTGATGGGCACTTAGGTTGATTCCATATCTTGACTATTATGAATAGTGCTGCAATAAACATGTGAGTGTCAATATCTCTTTGATACATCGATTTCTTTTCTTTTGAATATTATACTCAGCGGTGGTATTGCTGAATCATATTGCTGGTAGTTCTGTTTTTAGTTTTTTGAGGAACCTCCATACTGTTTTCCATAGTGGCTGTAGAAATTTACACTCCCACCAGCAGTGTATGAGGGTTCACCTTTCCCCACATCCTCACAAGCATCTGGTTTTTTGTTTGTTTGTTTTGTTTTGTTTTGTTGTTGTTTTTGTCTTTTTGATAAGAGCCATTTTAGCTTGGATAAGAGAATATCTCATTGTGGTTTTAATTTACATTTCCTTGTCATTCTTTTGTTTTTAACCTTTATGTTCCTTTATATTTTAAACATGTCTCTTGTAAACACCATATAGATAGATTTTTAAAACCCATACTCACAGCATTTAGATTTTAGTTGGAACATATTTCATTAACATTTAGTGTATTTATTGATACATTTGGGCTTAAATCTAAAATAGAATATTTGGCTCACGTGTTGTATATTCTTTCCTTTCTTGCCTTCATTCGAATTGACACACACACACACTTTTTTCTTTCTTTTATTAGCTTAAAAATTATACAGTCTTAAAACTCTTTTAGTGATTACCCTAGAGATCAAAATAAGCATGCTTGATTTATCAAGTTCTATATTAATTTATATTAAATTAGCACTTATACTTCTTTCCATATAATTCAAGAACTTTGGAAAACTTTAACTGCCTCCATCCTTCTCTAGACTTATGTATTATTCTTGACATGTACTTTATTTCTCTTTATACTTTAAACCTTAGGAGACATTATTATAATTGTTTAATACAGGTGAAGTTTATTTATATTTACTCTCATATTAATCCCATTTTGTTATTGTTCTTCATTACTTCCTGAATGACCAAGTTTTCATCTGGGGCAATTTTTTTTCCTTTAGCATGTCCTTTAGTGAAAGTCTGTTAGTATTTAATTCTCTCCATTTTTTGTTTATGTAAAAACATCTTCAATTAATCTTTATTCTTGAAGGAAATTCTGTGTACAAAATTTCAGATTGACAGTTTTTTTTTTCTCCCCAGCATTTTGAAGATATCATTCTAGCCCAGTTCAATTTTTTTTCATTCCATGATTGACAAGTCAACCACTAGTCTAAGTGTCACTCCTTTGAAGGTAATCTTTATTTTTTCCTAGAGCTTTTTTTAAGATTTTCTCTGTCTTTAGTTTTTAACAAATTAGATAGATAGATAGATAGATAGATAGATAGATAGATAGATAGATAGATAGATAGATCAATCGATCAGAGGGTGTAGTTTTAGTCATATTTACCCTTCTTGAAGTTTCAGACTTCATGAATCTGTGGCTTGATGTCTTTTTGACCATTTCTTACCTATTATCTTTTCATATATTATTTCTATCATATTATTTCTCTCCTTTCCTTGGAATCTAATTACATATATGTTGAACTTTCTTACTATATCCACATTATCTCTTACTCTTTCTTCTGTCTTTCTTATTCTCTTGTTTTTATAATTCATTTTGGATATTTTATCCTGGTTTAACTTCTAACATCTTGCTATTCAGATGGTCTATGACAATATTAGCACATCTGGAAGCTTGTTTGAAATGCAGCATCCTAGCCCCACCAAAGCCTACTAAATCTTTGATAAAGAAATATTAAAGTCTCCTACCATAATTGCAGATTTTGTCTATTTCTTCTTGCAGTTCTTTCAGCTTATGCTTCATGTATTTTGAAGCTTTGTTATTGGGTGCATAAAAACTTAGAATAGTTATTTATTCTATCATATTTATCATTGATAAATGAAAATGATAATGATAATCCCTGTTTTTCTAAAATCTATTTAATCTGATATTAATATAACAACCCTAACTTTCTTTTGACTAAAGTTAGCATAGTAAATCTTTTTCCATTCTTTTACTGTTAACCCATTTGTCTCTTTATACTTAAAGTGTATTTGTAGTAAACAGCATATAGTCAGGTCTTGCTTTTTTAGCCAATCTCGGAATCTCTGCCTTTTAATTGAGGCATATAGACCATTTACATTTAATGTCACAATTGATGTGATTAGATTTAAATCTATTATCTTGCTGGCTGCTTGTTTTTCACTTGTTTCTTCTGTTCTTTGTTCCTCTTTTTCTAACTTCTTTTACATTAATTGAATTTTTATTCCATTTTTTGGCTTATTAGACACGACTTTTTGTTTTATTATTTTCACAGTTGTTTTTGAGTTTATAGTACATCTTTAACATATCACAATCTACATTTAAATAATATTGTACCATTTCACATATAGTATAAGAGCCCTACAATAGTATATTCCCATTTCTCCCATCAAGGCCTTTATGATGTTGTTATCATACATTTTATATAAGTTTATATTACTCTGTAATATTTGCTTCTTTTATTCTGTTATGTATTTTTCTGCTGGTTCTTTCTCAAGATGCTTTGAGTGTGTATTTTTTTTTTTGTATGTTTTTATTTATTCATCTTTATCCATGTGCTCATTTTTTTAGAACTTTATCCAGGCAAATTCTTGAGATTGTAATGAAGGTGGATTCCTTTAGAAAGAGAATTTTCATTTGTTTCTGTCTATTGCACGGGAGTACTACCAGTATGGCAATACTTTATACTAAAACTTCAGATTAAGATTTTTTTGGACCATCTAGACAGTGTGAATTTTGGGTGCAAACTAGCATGAGAATCTGTTTGTTATGGCAAATTTTCAAGGGAGACTGAACCCTGCCCCAATCCTATGCTAGCACCATTCATATTTTTTCATGAAATTCCCTGAGGATAGCAGGACCAGTTTAGTTCTAGTTTGTCCTTGCTTTAAGGATATAATCTTGAAGTCTCAGCTTTATGATGGATGTCTTCCATTAGACTCTGTTTTGGATAGGCCCCAAGCTTTGTGTCCTGCATTCCACAGCCCAAAACAAAATAAAACCCAACTTCAAGTTCATCTTATCTAGTAAATACTCTCAAGGTAAAGAGGCAGCATCTATGCTTCCTTTTCTGAGTTCCAGTCTTCACTTGATTTTTGGTTTGAGTGCTTCTTACTTTCTTGCCAGATCATTGATTCATTTAATAATTTATTAAAAGATTTTTTCTTCATCTGACATTTCTAGTTGTTTTCCACTGGGGATGTTGACCAGGGTCCCTCATCCACTGAACTGCCAATAATGGAAGTCCTTCATAGCAATGTTGCTGAGACGCCAACCAGATCACTTAATTTTACTCCTTACACATCTTTAGTAGCTCCCCACTGCTCGCGCAATCACACGGAAACTCCTTAGCAAGATATCCAAAACTTTCTGATCTGGCCTCTGCTTGCCTCTCTAGCCTCTCTGAAAGTCATTATGAGACACACTGTACCCTGCACTGCATTCTCACACCTCGTTGCCTTTGTGCACATACTCTTTTCTCTACTGCAACTTTATGGCTTAGCTTAGGTACCATTCCTCAAGGAATCTACCCACAACTCAATCTGGGTTTGTGCAGTCATGGTCTGTTTACAAACACTACCATGCTTACCCTTACTGCGCCACAAACCAATTAAGTGCTAGATCAGCCCCTTCAGAAACCACATAGGCTAGCCCATAATAAGTATTGCTCTATTTTGAAGGTCTGTCCCCTAAACCCAGTGTTGAAGCTGGGGTAATGGAAGGTGTTTGGGTCATGGGGGCAAATGCTTCAAATGACTTGGTGCCATCTGCATGGCAGTGACTGAGTTCTCACTGTATTAGCTCCCATGGGAGCTGGCTGTTTAAAAGAGCCTAGGACCTTCCTCCCCTTCTCCTGATTCTCCCCTCTCTCCTGCTTCTCTCATCATGTGGTCTCTGCACACACTGCCTCTCCTTCCTCTTCCACTACAAGTGCAAGCAGCCTGAAGCCTAACCAGAAGCAGATGCTGGCACCATGCTTCTTGTACAGCCTGCAGAACTGTGAGCCAAATAAACCTATTTTCTATCTTAATTACACAGTCTCTGGTTTTCCTTTTAGCAACACAAACAGATTAAGACAGCTTTTTAACAATTATTTCTTGAATGAATGAAGAAATGAATGAATGAACAAACAAACCATTATTGCCATGGTACAGATGTTACTGAGTGTTAGAGTGGACTAAGAAGAGTTTATAAAGGATAGGGGATTTGAGGCAGAAAACTTTATAATATTTAAACTTAAAGAAGCTTTGGGTAACCTTAACTAGATACTAATTTTCAAAGAAGTTCAATGTCTTAAAATTTCTCACCAGTCATATGTTCTGAACCCCGTCTGCAGGAAAACCTTAGGCAGTTAAATTGAAGAAGCATTGTCTTCACAGGCTGGCATCATCCTAACAAAATTCTGAGTAGCACAGAATGCCCATTTCTGACTTGCTTAAGAAAAAAAACCACATGCAAGTCAGGTCTTACCAAGCACAGCAAAAACGAAGCAAGAATTGCTGTTGGGGAATAGGGTGGAATTGGGACAAGTAGGAGGAGGTTTGACCCTTTTTCGTAAATAAGGTGGTTGATTTTGTACTAGAGCTGACCTGAGTGTAATGCAGTTAGTAGTGTTGATCTTTACTCACATTGGTTGCAGAGAACTGTCCTTGCTCTTTCTTTCCCCTCACAGAACTGTCTACCAGCTGGACTTTTACCATCCAAAACAGTCCAATCTGAAATATAAACCCAGGAAATGTGAAAACACCAACTGGGACAAGAAATCATATGCAAAGACATTAATTTTCACTTTTATTGATCCAGTTGTTTCACTGTTAATTGATACAACCTATTTATTCATAAATAAATGTATTCACAGCAAAAATGTGGATAATCAAACCTGACATAACCATCTGCCTAAAGATTTAAATTTCTTCAACCTTAGAAAATTCTTAAATGCAATGATTATTCAGTGGCTGGAAAGGACTCTTCTTAGCTTATAGTACTTTCTGCAGTTTGGTGAAGACAAGATTTCTTAATTTGGTAATTTGGGGTAGATTAGTGTGTTTTCATAATGTCAAGCTGAAGGGTCAAAATTAATTAAGGATACAAAGTATTATTCAATTATTGTGCAAATGCATGTATCTGGTGAGCACTATGAAGAAAAAAAACGCTCCATACATTCGATGGCACTTGCAATTTTGTATATTAAAGCTTATGGTTACTATACTGCTACTTACTAAAAACCAACAGCAAATAAAACAATCTCAATGTTCAAGAAATGAGCATGATAAAATGATGTGATTAAAGCTAAATGAAGGCCAGTTGCGGTGGCCCACATCTGTAATCGCAGCACTTTGGGAGGCTGAGGTGGGCAGATCACCTGAGGTCAGCTTAGCTAGCATGGAGGAACCCTGTCTCTGCTAAAGATATAAAAATTAGCCGGGCTTGGTGGTGTACATCTGTAATCCCAGCTACTTGGGAGACTGAGGCAGAGGAACTGCTTGAACCCGGAGGCAGAGATTGCAGTGAGCCAAAATCGCGCCGCTGTACTCCTGGGAGACAGAGCGAGATTCCATCTCAAAACAAAGAAATTCACAAATGAGTAGAAACTTACAAATGTATAAAATAAATGTTAGTTAAATGCTCCAGTTATGTTTGGTTGCATAACAAATTACCCCAAAATTTAGGAGATTAAAACAACAAACATTTGTTATCTCCTACAGGTTCTGAGGATCAAGACCCTAGAAGCAGCTTAGCTGGGCAGTTCCAGCTCAGAGTTTTTCATGAGGTTGCACTCAAGCTGTTGCCTGGGGCTGCAGTCATCCTGAGGCTTGACTGAGGCTGGAGAATCCACTTCCGAGCTCACTCACATTCTGTTGTTAGGCCTCAGTTTCTCACTTGCTGTTGGCTAGAGGCTTCCTCTTGGTTTAATACTCTGCTTAGGACTGCCCACAATACGGCAACTGGCTTCCTTTGGCCTAAGCCAAGAGACAGCCCCCAAGGTGAAACCCACAGTGTCTTCTATAACAATGTTGGAGGTGATACAACATCACTCCACCAAATGTCACTGGCCACACAAACTAATGCCAATACAATATGAGAGACGACTACACAAGGTGTGAATACTGGAAGTAGGGGTCATTGGGAACCATCTTGGAAGCTATCACATCAAATGAATAAATACATCCTTTAGAAAACTTGTGTAGCCTATTTATCTGGTTTCCCTGAGGAATTTCCCCCCAAGATACTCCTGGTCCCTTACCCCTTCTCCCACCCTTTACTACTCAAGGGGTACCTGGATAGTGGGTCATAGGCACTGGTCCATATTTCTTGCCTGGATGGAGGTCATCTATTAAAATTTATGAGTAAAACTACCTTCTTCTGGCTGAGCTAGTTCATGACAGAAATCTTGGTTAAGTGAATCCACTTTGCAGACCAAACTTGCCTTCAGATGGAGAGTTCCAAGGTCTAAACTGCCTATAGAGAGTCAGAGAAGCCATCAGCCAGGATGTCTGGCCAATCTTTTCAATATATTGTTGTGATGGAGATGATATTTAATCTCCATTCATCTGATTCTCATTTCTTCCCTTGGTTGGTTCTGAACTCAGCTAGGGAACAAAGGCATTCTTTATCAGCAACTCAGACCCCAACTATAAAGAATGCCTTGACAGAATGAGAAAACATCATCCAATGGCACTGGGACATTTTATATAATTGCAGTTGACTAGATTCAATCATCAGCTTAGGAATTTTATTCATTGATTGTCCTTACTGACATGGAGGAAATTTTTAATATATTAATTAGGCTAACTTTTTTTCTGGAGATTTAAATCCTTAAAATTGTCCTTTATTTTTGTAGGGGTGCTTTCTTCCTACGGGATGCAAAATTGGAAATGAAGCCATGACATTGTAATGCATGCAGTTTTAGTTATTTGCACTCCAATTGCCATGGAATAATCAAGAGGTGCAAAAGGATTGTTACTTTATAATATTCAGTCACTTCTGCTTCTGTTTTTGCATAACACTGGACTCCAGCTGAACCGACCTTTGTGATCTGTTTCGTGGGTTCCTGTAAGATGTTAATGTAATTCCTCAATTTAAAATACATTTCCTCACACCTCTTAATGTTTCTGGGATCAAGATGTCAAAAGAAACTTGCCAGTGCTTGCTTTCACTATTAGAGGCAGGATGTATTCTAAAACTAGTGATGTTTTGGAATCAAAGAAATGTAAATGTAAGGCACCTGGGCTGATGGCAATCTTGCAGCTTGAACTGTCTAAGTGAGAGTTGTTCAACAATAACATTTGGTATGTTTTATCTGACGGTTTTTGATATGTAACGTGGCTGTGTCTCCTGGTAATCTTGATTGGCTTTTATTTCTACGAGGGTTGGGGGTTTCTTGGGAAATTTGGAGAATACTAAATCAAGAACTTGTCTAGCTGGATAGGCCATTCTCACAGACATGGGAGGGAAATTCATTGGAGGCCACATGATACTTTTGATTCCTAGGTTGTCCTAATTCCTGCAGGGGCTATCTAAAGAGTGAGACTTTCATTTTGTGTCTCTGAGCCCTCAAACTTGACCTTACTGTACTTCCTGCTAAGTGACATAGAACCAGGACCCCCCAGAGAAGTGTTAGAGGGAAGAAGTTGCTTAGGATATCTAAAGCCTAGAAACACAGCCTGGAGGAGGGCCTTTGGTTGGAAGAGTGGAATATGCTGTAATATGTCTAATAAAGCAGCAGTGAGAGATCCTACCTGTGAAACAGGATGGAAAATGAAAAGTTGCAGCCCTTAGGAATTAAGCATAGTATGTATGTTGGAGGCATTTGAACCACAGAAACTCCATCTTGAATAGGAGCTGGGTAAAATGAGGCTGAGACCTACTGGACTGCATTTGGCATTCTAAGCCACAGGGTGAGATAGGAGGTCGGCACAAGATACAGGTCATAAAGACTTTGCTGATAAAACAGTTTGCAGTAAAGAAGCCAGCCAAAACCCCAAGATGGCCACAAGAGTGACCTCTGGCCGTCTTCACTGCCCCATGACAGTTTGCAAATGCCATGGCAACATCAGGAAGTTACGCTATATGGTCTAAAAAGGGGAGGCATGAATAATTCACCCCTGGTTTAGCATATCATCAAGAAATAACTGTAAAAATGGGCAACAGCAGTCCTCAAGGCTGCTGTGTCTATGGAGTAGCCGTTCTTTTATTCCTTTACTTTCTTAATAAACTTGCTTTCATTTTATTCTAGGGGCTTGCCCTGAATTCTTTTTTGTGCGAGATCCAAGAACCCTTTCTTGGGGTCTGGATTGGGACCCCCTTTCCTATAACATGTATACATTTGTGTATAAAATAGGGTATGAGGCAGAAGCAAGTAGGTGACATTCCCAACTACACCAAGCATTACTACACCAACGCAAGAAAAAGAAAAAGTCAGAAAAGAGAAAGGGTGGGGGAGAAGATTGGATGCACCCTGGAAGAGCAGTATTCATAGCTTTATGTTGCTGGCTAGGAAATATGCTCCCCTCATTGGAAAGTATTTATATTCAAAAGAATTTCTGTATTGGATTTATCTAGAAGCCCAGGCAGAGGTGAAGGTGAATATAAATTAGAGACAAAGAGTCTGCTATAAGCCATAACATGACCCAAGGCAGAGCAAAGGATTCACTAGCAATAAGACAGCACCACCAAGCTCAGGAAAGGGCGCAACTCCAGGCCAAATATTCTCATGGCAATTTACAGAAGCTTTAATTTGGATGCGCAATGTAAGGGCAGTTATTCTGAGCAGTTCTATTGTCGCATGCGTAAAATGATCCCTTATGTGGCCTGTGTAGATTTATGTTATTCCTACATAATCAGATAGCATAAAGAAAATACCCACTCCATCTTTTGGGGTGTTACCCACACCCAATATAAAGGTGATTCCCTACCAGCCACGTTTATATCACATGATCAGGCTCTCTGGCCATAGCTGGCTGGACCAGGAGCAGACAAGTGTCTGGCTGAGCCACTCTGATAATGAGAATGACGATCGTGATAAAGAAGAAAACAACTTGCCGGGCGCGGTGGCTCACGCCTGTAATCCCAGCACTTTGGGAGGCCGAGACGGGTGGATCACTAGGTCAGGAGATCGAGACCATCCTGGCTAACACTGTGAAACCTCATCTCTACTAAAAATACAAAAAATTAGCCGGGCACGGTGGCGGAGGTCTGTAGTCCCAGCTACTGGGGAGGCTGAGGCAGGAGAATGGCGTAAACCCGGGAGGCAGAGCTTGCAGTGAGTGGAGATCGCATCACTGCGCTCCAGCATGGGCGACAGAGCGAAACTCCATCTCAAAAAAAAAAAAAAAAGAAAGAAAGAAAGAAAAGAAAACAACTAATTTTTTTTTTTTTTTTTTTTTTTTGCCGTATTCTCATACTCAACAATCAACACAGGATACTTTTGTGACTAGGTACATGGGGGTATTTCCCCACACACCAAGCAGCCAATTTTGCAGATTCTCCAGCTGACACCAGCTGGTTGTCCTCTAATTCAATTCAATTCCATCCCAACTCTATCTACCTAGAGATAGCATCAGATCCTACAGGGTGAGGACTCAGTCCCCCATGACAGTCATAGCCAGGCAGATACCAGTCGCAAGCACAGGCTGTGCCCTGTGCTTCTCACCAATGAGCTGTAAGTCAGAGCTCCCACAACTATCTTATGGGGTTTGATCAATTTGCTAGAGTGGCCCACCAAACTCAGAGAAACACTTCCCTTACTTTTACCAGTTTACTAATAAAGGACACCGGCGAATAGCCAAATGGACAATGCCTTTCCATAAGGCAAGGTACAGAAGGACAGACATGGAGTTTCCATGTCCTCTCCAGATGCACCACCCTCCAGGAGCCTCAGGTATCCCACCATCTGCAAGCCCATCTGAACCCTGTCCTTTTAGGGTTTTATGGAGGCTTTATTACAGAGGCATGATTGATCACATTGTTGGCCATTGGTGATTAACTCAACAACCTTCAGCCCCTTTCCTATCCCCAGAGGCTGGGGCTGGGGCTGAAAGTCACAGCTCTCTAATAGTGCCTTGGCCTACCCAGCGACCAGCCACCATCCTGAAGCTACCTAGTGGCCCCCAGCCACCAATCATCACATTAGCATACAGAAGATACAGGAAACAGGAAGAAGACCAATATATATAGACTGTATAATTCCCAATATCACAGAGGAACCACTTCTACCTGGATTGTCTCCTTAAATGACAAGACATGAGGCCAGGCATGGTGGCTCATGCCTATAATCCCAGCACTTTGGGAGGCCGAGGTGGGAGGATCACTTGAGTCCAGGACTTTGAGACCAGCCTGGGCATCATAGTAGACCCCATCTCTATCTAAAAAAATTTAAAAATTAGCCAGGCATGGTGGCACACAGCTGCGGTCTCAGCTACTCTGGAGGCTGAGGGGGTTAAGCCCGGGAGGTGAAGGCTGCACCGAGCCATGATCACACCACTGCACTCCAGCCTGGGTGACAGATCGAGACCCTGTCTCAAAAAACAACAAAAAAGACGAGACATAAACCTGGAACTTGGGGTGTGTCTATCTCAGCCTCTGCGGCAGGAAGAGAGGAATGAGCACATTCCCCAGGGGAAGTAGAGGCTAGAGACCTAGAGAGAGAGAAAGAACACAGGTATGAAGGGTCCTGGTGGATCCTGGCTCCAGTCCTTTCTGAAGCTGCATGGCCATCTCTGGACTCTCTTAGGTGACCTCACATCTGTACAATGGACGTAGTTCCCACATTTACTTATGCTAGCTTTAACTTGTCTATGTTACTTGCCACCCAGAGACTAAGATTCTTAACTAACACAGGCCATAGGACTTACTATAACTTAATACACCTCATATTCTCCTTGTCTAACTTCGATCCACATGTTCCTTCCTTTCCTCCCCTTACTCCTCTCCTAGTCCAGAGTGGGTCAGCAGGATGAAGGAATGGGAGATTCAGTGTTAATACAGAAATGGATCTTGTAGGCCAAGTGGTGGCTCATGCCTGTAATCCCAGCACTTTGGGAGGCCAAGGCACGCAGCTCACCTGAGGCCAGGAGTTCAAGACCAGCCTGGCCAACACGGGGAAACCCCGTCTTTCCTAAAAATACAAAAATTAGCCAGATGTGGTGGTGTGAACCTGTAATCCCAGCTATTTGGGAGGCTGAGGCATGAGAATTGCTTGAACCCAAGAGGCAGAGGTTGCAGTAAGCCAAGATCACACCATTGCACTACAGCCTGGGTGACAGAGTGAGACATTGTCTCAAAAAAAAAAAAAAAAAAGGATCTTGTAGTAGAAAAGAAAGATAGCTTTCAATATAAGAGAAAACTAGTATGACCTCATTTCCTGCTAGCTATATTTCAGCTTCAGAGCAATCACTTATACATGGTGGTACTACTAAATATTTATTCAACTGAATTTAATGTGACTGAATTTAATGTCTCAAACTAATATCCAAAGCTGAGCATCATATTTCACAGTATAACATTAGAGCCATTCTCAGTGAATAAGAAGAGAGAAAAGAATAGTCATTATTCCCATTATTTAATGCTGTCCCAGAAGCACCATTTAGTACACTAGGCAAGGAAAAGATTTGAAGTAAAATACTATATAAAGTTTCAGAAAGATGGAGTAGATGTACTTTTCCTTACTTCTTCAGCTAACTACAACTAAAAACCCTTGACATAATATATAAAATGAACAGAAGAAAACTCCAAAAGGTGGAGAGAGAAAAAATAGACTCTCTAGGGACCTCAGGACCCAAGGAATAATATAGTAATGTGTTCTTTGAATTTTGTTTTACCTTAAATATCCTAGACATGTAGCTAAAGAACCTGCAATCCAGAAACACCAAAATGCACATACACACACAAAAAAAGTTCCAACAAAACATCTGTTCTTTCTAGCCAAAGGACCAGGAAAGAGACAAACTAGCAAGACAGAAAACTTTTAGATAAGAACTGCTCTACTCCAGCCACATACCACAGAAAAAGCCTGACACTGCCTGGCCAGCAAAGTGTGAAGAAGAGCCTAGACCTCCACCACCACCAGGCTATAATGAGGTGCCCCAAACCACCTGCCAGGGTGATGTTAAAGAAGACTGAGTAGGGAGCTGATATTTTCATCCCCATCTGGCAGTAATGAGGTACTTCTCACTCTCCCCACTGGAGTAGTATCAGACAAGACCTAAAGAAGAGTCAAGACTTTCAAGACTGCCCAGCAGTAATGAGGCCACCTCAACCTTTCTCCCATGGTGTCAGAAGAGGTCACATGAAGAGCAGTAATGAGACACCTTTATCCTTCCCCAGCTCGTGAGAAACTTGAACTCTCATCCCCAACCAACAGTAATGAGGAGTCTCTCTATCCTTGGGTGTCAACAAAGGTCACATAGAAACCTGCACTTCAACCAATTTTTGGTAGTAATGAGGCAGCATCCCCTTTCTCCTGCTGCAGTGTTGTCAAAAGGGACTGTCTAAAATAGAAGGATTAAATAAGACCCAGATTCTCATAACATAATACTCAAAATATGCAGGTCTCAATAAAAAATCACTCTTACCAAGAACCAGGAAAATCTCAACTTAATGATAAAAAGAAAATATGTAGATACCAACACTAAGAGGACAGATGTTGAAATTATTTGACAAACGTTTTAAAGCAGCCATCATAAAATGTTTCAGCAAGCAATTATGAACAAATTTGAAATAAATGAGAAAATAGAAAATCTCAACAAATAAATAGAAGATATAAAGAAGAAGTAAATGGAAATTTTAGAACTGAAAAATACAATAACTGAAATTTAAAAATTCAATGGATGGTCTCAACATGAAGGGGACAGAGGAAAAGGGATACAAGAAGGAATCAGTGAACTTGAAGTCAGAACAACACAAATTACTCACACTAAACAACGGAGAGAAAACAGACCAAAAGAAGAAAAAAAGAAAAAAAGACCAGAGACTTAGGACTTTGGGGACCCTAACAAAGATCTAACATTCATGTCATCAGACTCTCAAAAAGAGGGGAGAAAGAGGGTGAGACTAAAAAGTAGTCAAATAGATAATGGCCAAAAATTCCAAATTTGGCAAATGGCATATGCCTATAAATTCAAGAAGCTGAGCAAACACCAAACAGAACAAACTCAAAGAAATCCACACCAAGATACATAACATTAAAAACTTCTGAAAGCTAAATGGAAAGAATGTATCTTCAAAGCGATGAGAAAGGACAATTTACCTATAGGGGAATAACAATTTGAATGACTGCAGATTTCACCTCAGAAACAATGAAGGTCAAAAGAAAACAACACGACAATTTTCAAGTGCTGAAAGACAGGGACTGTTAACTCAGAATTCTATATCCAGTGAAAATATCCTTTAGGAATGAAGGAGAAATCTGGACATTTTCAGATGAGGAAAAGCTTAGAGGATGTGTTGCTAGCAGGCTAATATAGAAGAATGGCTAAAGAAAATTTTCCAGGTAGAAATGATATGATAAAATAATGAGTCTTGGAATATCAGGAAGGAATAAAGAAAAAAGTAAAGAGTGAAAATTTGGATCAACACAATACATTTCCCTCACCTCTTGAGTTTTCTAAATTCTGTTTGATGGTCGAATAAGAAATATAACATTGTCTAATGTTATAACTGAGATGAGAGTTCCAGTTCCCCACTGGTTTTAAATGTGTGTACAGCAATGTTTAAGACAATTACAAATAAGGGAGGGCAAAGGGACATAAAAGAAGGTAAGGTTTCTATGCTTCACTTGAACTGTTAAAATGTCAACACCAGTAGACTGTGCTAAGTTCTGTCTATATCACGTAATACTTAGAGCAACCACTAAGAAAGCTACACAAAGAGACATCCTGAAAAATCACTATAGATGAATCAAAATGAAATCTGAAAAAATTCCACAGGAATACAGGGGCAAAAAAGAGAGAAAGGAAAAAACAGAAGGAACAAACAGAAATTAAAATAGCAGACTTAAGTTCTAACATGTCAATAATTACAATTAATGTAAGTGACCTAAACATACCAATGAAAAGAAAGAGATCAGCAGAACGGGTTGAAAAATATGGCCCAACTATATGCTGTCTACTAGAAACTTACTTCAAGTATAATAATGTAGGTAGGTTGAAAGTAAAAGGACATAAAAAGATATATACCATCCAAACATTACTCAAAAGAAAAAAGGAATGGGTATAATCATATCAGAAAAAGTAGACTTCAGAGCAATGAAAATAACCAGAAACAGAGAGGTACAATTACATATTGGTAAAAGGGTCAATCCACCAAAAGGACATAGCAATCATGATCATGTACGCACCACACAAAAGAGCTGTAAAACATGTGAAGCAAGAATTTATAGAACTGAAAGGAGAGATACAAAAATTCCCAATTATAGTTGGAGATTTCAACACTTCCCTCTCAACAATTGATAGAAAAACTAGACAGAAAATCAGCAAGGATATGGGAGAACTGAACAATGCAATCAACCAACAGAACCCAGCCAACATTTACAGAACATGTAACAACAGCAGAATACATGTTCTCTTCAAGTGTCCGTGGAACATATTCAAGACAGACTATATCTTGGACCATAAAGCAAACTTTAACAAATTTAAAAGAACTGAAATCTTACAGGGTACATTTTCTGGCCACGATGGGATCAAACTAGAAATTAACAATGGAAAGATAATAGGAATATCTCCAAACACTTGGAAACTAAACAACAAACTTCTAAATCATCAGTGGGTCAAAGAAGAAGTCTCAAATAAATCAGAATCCACTAAAAAATAACCATTAGAATGGATAACAACGGCCGGGCATGGAGGTCATGCCTGTAATCTTAGCACTCTAGGAGGCCAAGGTGGGCAGATCACTTAAGGTTAGGAGTTCGAGACCAGCCGGGCCAACATGGTGAAACCCTGTCTCTTCTAAAAATACAAAAATTAGCCAGGTATGGTGGGGGGCACCTGTAATCCCAGCTACTCAGGAGGCTGAGGCAGGAGAATTGCTTGAACTTGGGAGGCAGAGGTTGAAGTGAGCCAAGATCATGCCACTGTACTCCAGCCTGGGCAACAGAGCAAGACTTTGTCTCAAAAAAAAAAAAAGAACTGATAACAAAATTTTGCAAGGTAATCAGTTACAAAATAAATACAGAGAAAGTGATGGCTCACACCTGTAAGCCCAGCACTTTGGGAGGCCAAAGTGGGTAGATCACTTGAGGTCAGGAGTTCAAGACCAACCTGGACAACATGGTGAACCCTCATCTCTACTAAAAATACAAAAAATTAGCCAGGCATGGTGGCACAGGCCTATAATCCCAGCTACTCAGGAGGTTGAGGCAGGAGAATCACTGGAACATGGGAGAATCACTGGAACCTGGCAGGCAAAGGTTGCAGTGAGCAGAGGTGGCACCACTGCACTGCAGCCTGGGAGACAGAGTGTGACTCAGTCTCAAAAAGAAAATATGAAGGCACAATAATCCTAGTTACATCTTCTGTATAGCTATAGTACCAAGTCTGTATAGTATTTTCTATATTCTTGAATAAGTAAATGTAATATGGAAAGAAATCCATTAATCCTCAGATAAATCTGTAAATATAAAGCAATTCCAATTAAATCCTTACAGAATTCACCTGGAAAAGAAACACCTGATTCACTCATGAACATTATGCAAAATGGGGTTAGAGTCACCATATCAGATATAGACACGACATAAAGTTTCAATAATTAAAGTATTTTACTGAGAAAGGATTGAACAGACAGGCCAGTGGAACAGATTAGAAAACCTAGAATCAGGTCTATGCATATGTATGAATCTAGTATGCATTTAACTACATAAATGTTTCATATATTTTGACTGGTTTTCTAGTTATTCATGGCAGAAGGGTAAATCGGGCCTCTTTATCTCCCTTAGGCCAGAAACAGACATCCCTGGCTGCTTTCAGAGAGTAGACTGCAGAGGGCCTGACACATAAAGGGGAGACCGCCTGTGGGGCTCTGTGGGGATTCAGGGGAGAGTTGACCATAGTTTGGAACAGGAGAGTAACAGGTCTCAACAAAAAGTGCTTAGATTCCAAGTGAGTTTGGAAGACAGAAAAGACAGAGCTTGCTGATGGATTACATAGATATAGGGGTGAGAGAGAAACCGTGGGTTCCAGTGCGACAGAACTACTGGAAGAATAGAGGCATCTAGTCCTGAGATGGGCAAGTCTTATGGTGATTCAGGCCAGCACCTATTAGACATCCAAACGAAGACATGGGGTAGGCAGAAAACACAGAGCGTGCAGATGAGCAGGCACATCTGTTTTTCCAACTTTCCATCATGCATTATTCCATTTTTATATGATTTTATTATTTGAAAAAGTTATCCAAAAAGCCATTGTCTATATTTCATTGAATTCAGAACTTCAGGATTATCCTCATTTCTCAAGTTAGCAGATTTGCCCTTTAACAGTTCAAAAGAGATTGAGAATGGCTCATGCCTGTAATACCAGCACTTTGGGAAGCTGAGGTGGGTGGATTGCCTTAGCTCAGGAGTTCAAGACCAGCCTGGGGAACATGGAGAAACTCCATCTCTATGAAAAATACAAAAGATTAGCCAGGCATGGTGGCAGGCACCTGTAATCCCAGCTACTCGGGAGGCGGAGGTGGGAGGATCACTTGAACCCAAAAGGCGGAGGTTGCAGTGAGCCGAGATTGTGCCACTGCACTTCAGCCTGGGTGACAAAGCAAGACTCCATCTCCAGAGAGAGAGAGAGAGAGAGACAGAGAGAGAGACAGAGAGAGAGAGAGAGAGAGAGAGAGAGAGAGAGAAATGCATGTGAATGTATGTGAGGAGGCAGACTCAGAGTTCAGAGTCCTGGAGAAAACCCTCCCTGGGAGGAAGTGGGGACGACGTAACACATCTGACAGGCCTACACTCCCACTAAGGAAGACCCCTACTCTCCCAAGTTTTTCTTTTTTCTCCTTCTTTAACTGCAGAACCCAAAGAAGGAGAAAGACTTTCCCTCATCTGCTCACAAAGACAAAATGGCAGCTTAAACATGGAAGAGACCTGGTTAGACCAAACAGTCCAGACAGGGAAGTGGGTTGAATTTCACAAACATTTCTTAAGCCCTTGCTACTTGCCGGGTATAGGAGCTACAAATAGGAATATAACAAGGAATTTGTAGTGCAGTAGGGGGAAAAATTACAATCGTGAGCAAGAAGGGGAAAGGATTTGCAACTTTATCAAATGTGTAGCTTTTAACTATCACCACTATTGAGAACCAAAACTTTTTCATTAACAAGGTTATCTCATGCCACCTCTTTAGAGCCACATCCTAACCCTTGATAACCACTAAGCTGTTTTGTTATTTCAAGAATGTTATACAAATAGAATGATACTGTATGTAACCTTCTGAGATTGGATCTTTACATTTACCATAGTTCCCCTGACATCCACCCAAGTTCCAAGTTGTTGCATTAACAAAGGTTTCTTGTTTTTAAAAAATTTCAATCTGTATTTTAGATACAAGGTACATGTGCAAGTTTGTCACATGGGTATATTGTGTGATGCTGAGGTTTAGGGTACAGATCCCATCACCCAGGTAGTAAGTCTAGTACCCAATAGGTAGTTTTTCATCCAATGCTCTAGTAGCACCCAGTGTCTATCATTCCCATGTTTACGTCCATGTATGCTCAATGTTTAGCTCCCACTTACAAGTGAGTGCATATGGTATTTGGTTTTCTGTTCTGCATTAATTCACTTAGGATAATGGCCTCCAGCTGCATCCATATTGCTGCAAAGGACATGATTTTGTCCTTTTTCAGGACTGCATGGGATTCCATGGTGTATGGGTGCCATATTTTCTTTATCCAATCCACCATTGATGGGCACCTGCATTGATTCATGTCTTTGCTATTGTGAATAGCACAGGGATGAACATACAAACACATATGTCTTTGGCAGAATGTCTGTGTCTTTTAATTACTGAGTCTCTCACTCTGCCTTATGCCCCTCGAATGAATTCTTTCCTTCAAGGAGGCAAGAATCAAGTCGCTACAGACCTGTATGGATTTGCTGCTGCTGACAGTAGGAGTATGCCTGGATAATTCAGATCTAACTCAGTGTTAACTACAGCGTCTCATATTGGGAAAGCTGCTCTCTAAAGGCCTCTAAACTCACAAATATTGTGAAATTATAGGGAAACTCCAAGATCCCCTAAATAACAGGGAGGCAGAGTGGCAATAGAGGATTAGGACCTAAAAGTTTCACACGAGCTGCAAAAGACAAAAACAGTCTACATGAAAAAAAACTATCTGCTTTAAGAACTACCTGATTCCTGTGCCCAATATAGTGGACCAGGCAGTTATGATTTATGTTCTCTTTGCCTTAGCCAGAGATCCAGAAGGAAACAGAAAGATACTCAAATTGAATCACTCAAGGAGAGTTTAATAAAAGGATTACTTACAAAGATGTGGGCAGGGTATGGAGAAACATAAAGCATGGGCAGTACCCCAGGACCAGAGAAAGCAGGGGCCCTTTGCCATGACTGGCCTGGAAAGGTGAGGCTCCTGCCATCTCAAGCCCAAAGGCTGTGTGAAGAGGCCACCATGAAAAATCTGTGGCCCTTAGCAAGGGACTCAGCCAGCCTGAGACAACCTCACAGGGAGGTTGTTGAAGGCATAAATGCCCTGGCCTCACTATTTCCTCTCTCTGACCTTCTGCAGGGACTCCCCATTGGCTGAATCGAACCAGAAGGCAAAGGGAAGGAAGCTGGTTAATGTGTCTATATGGTCAGCCTCCTCAAACAAAGATAATGGTGAGAAAGGATGAAGAAGAGATGGGAGGAGCGGCAAATGGAAGACACCTGGCATATCCTTCCTCCTGATACCCAGGGGAAATGATGGTAAAAGAATAGAAAAGATTCACTCCCACACTATGAGAACAGGAAAGGGATCACTGGTGGGTCATTGAGTTTCTCCAAAGATTTAGTTGAAAGGTATAGACAGGTGTGAATTAACTGGAGAGGGAAGGCAGAGAAAGCCACAGCTTGAACACAGGTGAGGAGGTCTGCATCTGAGAGTAGGAAACTGCACATGAGAGGTTCTAGTTTCAGAATTGTCAAGCTTGACAACCACAAAGTGAGCAGTGGGACTGGAAATAAGGGAAATAATTAAAGGGTCTGTATTCTGAATAATCAACCTTGCCATATGCCTCCTCAATTCCAAATGCTAAAAAGGCCAGCAGCCAGGTAGTAATTCTGCCCTTGGCAAATGGGCATAACATCAGTCTTCAAGGTAACAGGGGCTCTCATCAAAGGCTGGGCAAGCTGAATGTAGAAGGCCCAACCTGAATTCACCATTGTGAAATTTCAGAATACCAAGAAAAGACTCCTGAAAGAAAAAGTCAGCTTTGCAAAATGAAAGAATCAGAGTCAGGTTACATTTCCTGTGAGCAATACTAGATGCTGGAGGACAATGCAGTGTGGCCTTCAGATTTCTGAAGGAATTTATTTTATACCTAGAATTCTATACCCAACTAAATTATCCACCAAGTTCAAGGAAAAAATAAAAGTAGTTTTCAGACATGCCAACACTCAGAAAATTTCTCTCTCACATAACTCTTCTGGAAGGGTTACTTAAGGATTTAGTCTTGCTTCACAAAGATCTAGCTGACATGGAAGAAGATAAGAAACTTGGAGAGCACGGAGGAACCCAAATGTCAGTTATATGGCAGCCAGAGGAGCCACCAGCCCTGCCTAGAGCAGCAAAACAACAGGCTTCAGATGGGAGATGTCGAAGGGAAAAAGTGAGTGAATTCCATGGGAGCCTATGACTAGGCTTTGTAACAGTTGAGAATGTGAAAAATGCATAGAAGGCAAGGCAAAAAAGAAAGAAAGAAAGAAAGAAAGAAAGAGAGAGAGAGAGAGAGAGAGAGAGAGAGAGAGAAAGAAAGAAAGAAAGAAAGAAAGAAAGAAAGAAAGAAAGAAAGAAAGAAAGAAAGAAAGAAAGAAAGAAAGAAAGAAGGAAGGAAAGAAAGAGAAAGAAAGAAAGGATAGCTAGAGTCTCTAGGAAAATCTAATAGATGCACAATAAAGTCGTAACAAAATATTATGAAATCAAGACAGAGTTGAGCAGAAGTCAGTGGAGTTGAAAAAAGAATACAATAAATAATATGGAATGTATTGGTAATAGGAAAAAAAACCTGGAAGGTATTAGTGACACAATGAAAAAAAAAACCCGTTTCTTCCCTCATCAAGAGCAAAGAAGGGTGACCAGCAAAGGGGATGGGGGAAATTATACAAGAAAGGTGTCATCTAAACATGATGTAGAAAACATATCATGAATGTGAGCAATTAATCAGATGTAAGAACAAATTCTTTTGGACATTCTTCTGTGCATAGCACGGAAGTGGGAATATTGAGGTAGCTGGGAAGAATGTAGTCATCCATTCTTCTTGGCTTTGGAGCAAACAATACTGTTTATAACATACATGTACTTCAATGGCCCACCAGTGATCCCTCTTCTGTTCTCAAAGTGTGGGAATGAATCTTTTCTATTCTTTTACCATCATTTCCTTCTGATGTCAAGAGGAAGGGTATGCCACATATCTTCTATTTGCCGCTCCTCCCATCTTCTCTTCATCCTTTCCCACCATTATCCTTGTTCCAGGAGTCTGACCATATAGACACATTAACCAGCTTCCTTGCTGTGTGCCTTCTGGTTGGATTCACCCAATGGAGAGCCCCAGCGGATGATCAGAGAGTGAGACCAGAGCATTTACTTGCTGCCTGGAACTCTCCCCACATATCCTCATGTCTTATTCCCTTACCTTTTTCAGGGTTTTCCTCAAATATCACCTTTTAGAGAGAGCCTTTCTGACTATTCTATCTAAATTGTCACACACACACACACATTCCCTATGCCCCTTATAGCTTAATGTTTTTCTAAGCGCAGCCAATATACTACATATTTTGCTTCTTCATCTTGTTTTTTGTCTCCCCCATTAGGAAGTAGGTTCCATGAAGACAGTTATGTTCTACTCTTATATTTATTGTGGTTTCTCCACCACCAGGGACAGGGACTTGCTCATGGTAGGAACTCAACAAATATTTGTTGAATTAACAAATGTTGAATACAGTTATAGGCAAGTCACATAAGGCAATTTGGGTTTATGTGACAGAAAGTAAATGTCATTACACTTGGCAATGTAAAGGTAAAAGCATAGGCCAGGCATGGTGACTCACGCATGTAATCCTAGCACTTTGGAGGCTGAGGTGGGCAGATCACCTGAGGGCAGGAGTTCAACACCAGCCTGGGCAACATGGTGAAACCCTGTCTACTAAAAGTACAAAAATTAGCCAGGCATGGAGGTGCACATCTATAGTTCCAGCTACTCGGGAGGCTGAGGCACAAAAATCACTTGAACTCGGGAGGCGGAGGTTGCAGTGAGCCAACATCATGCCACTGCACTCAAGTCTGGGCAACAGAGTGAGATTCTGTCTCAAAAAAATAAGATAAAATTAAATAAAATAAAGTCACAGCTCACAGAAGTTGGGGGATGGGAAGGCAAAAAAATGCAAAAGGAAGAAGAAGGTTGGAAGTGCTAATATTCTCAATTTATTAGGTGGACAATCAAGATACTGTTGATGAAATAAAAAGTAGAAATTTAATAAAGTTACTTAACCTTATTAATAATCTTATAAAGGTAGCAATTAAAATATTCAAACATAATAATGTAATCATATTGGTATAACTGAGCTAGAGAAGGTGAAAGACATAGATTGAGTTAAATTTCATCCAAATTTCAATTCAACATAGCAAAAAGTTACTAGATAATTTTTAAGTTGAGACATCCAGAAGTAGAAGCGTAAGAGTAGTATTTAGAGTATGGCAATGATCTTAACAACCTTATACTAGAAATAGTTAAAAACAGTTAAGCTGTGATATGGTGGTTTCAGTAATGAAAGACTACATTTTATCAAACTAATACTTCTATAGATATAATTATAAACTCTGTACAAAATGTAAAAAAACTATCTGAAGGCACTAGAAAGTGACCCAAAGCACATATAAAAATGGGAACTGCAATAGGGAAGATCAATGTCCTTAATTTTTCCCTGAAGGCACTCCCTAGTCTGCAAGAGGTAGAGAAGTTAAAAATGAAACAGAAAGCCTGAGCAGCAAGAGAGGCTGAAAATTGAGGGGGAGAAAACCCAGGGGAAAAAAAAGAATCCAAATAAAGAGTCCCTAAATTTGCATATAAACTCCTCTCAAATCCTTAGCTGAACTGTGCACATTCAGGGAAACTCTAGGAAGCCTGCTGAAAGGCAACAGCTGGGAGACTGAAAAACTTGAGCAGAGATTTCAGTTGTCACCCACTACAGGACAGACAGTTTGGATTTGGAATCCTACCAAGTTAGAGGGACTTAGTAAACACTCAGACTTTCCATCAAAGCGACAGAAGGGCTATGATTTAGAAGGTAGAATATGCTCCAAGACTGAGGGCTTCCCCAGAGACTAAGAGGAAAATGGAAAAATACTTACCTAACAAAGTCTGAAATGAAGAATCCTCTAGTTTATGGTGACAGGCCACTAATTAGACTGCTTGATAGAACAAAAAGAAACAACCTTCAGAGAAGTATAAAAGAATCTAGAGTTTCTACAGTGTGTCATGCAAAATATTCAGTGTATAATTTTTTTAAAAAAGACATATAAAAACAGGAAACTGTGGCCAATAGTCAGAGGAAAAACCTTACTCAATAAAAATAGATAATCTTGTTAAAATGGGTAGACAAAGATGTTAAAGCGAAGATGTTAAATATTCAAAGAATGAAAGGAAATTTCAGCAGAGAAATGTAAACTGCAGAAATTTTAGAACTGAAAAGTACAATATCTGAAATAAAAAATTTACTGAATAATTTTAACAATAAATTAGATACGGCAGAAGTGAGAATAAGTGTAGTTTAAGACGGATCAGCAAAATTATCCAGTATGAAAAACAGAGATAAAAAGTTGAAAGAAGATAAAACACTAAAGTCTCAATGAATTCTGAGACAATATCAAGTGGTCTGACAACATGTGCAATTCAAGTCCAAGAAGGAAAGGTCAAGGAGCAAAGAAAATTTGAAAAAATAATGCCCCAAATCTCTCAAATTTGGTAAAACAAAAAAACAAACACACAAACAAAGCTTATAAATTCAAGAAGCTCAATATGTACCATAAAGAACAGATACAAAGAAAATCACACTTAGTCACATCATAATCAAACCACCAAAGCTAAACGTAAAAAGAAAGTGTTGAAAGCAGCCAGAGGAGGAAAAAAGACACATTACACACAGGATATAAAGATAAGAATAATCACTGGTGCCTCGTAAGAAATAATGAAGTCCAGTTGACAATGGAATGACATCTCTCGAGTGTTGAAATGTCAACACTGGGTTCTATATTCAGTGAAATACAGATGGAATAAAGTCTATCTGAAAATATCTTTATTCCATCCCCAAAATGAGATTGAGTAAAAATATTTTCAGATAAATACAAGTTAAAAGAATTTGTCACCACTAGACTTGTACTACAAGAAATGCTAAAGGAAGTTCTTTAGGCTAAAGGAAAATGATACCAGATGGGAACTTGAATCTATGGGAATAAAGAGCACTAAAAATGGTAAACAACTGGGTAAACATACCCAGACTTTTTCCTTCCCATAACTTGCTTTTAAAAATGATGATTTAAAGTCAAATAATAGCACTGTAAGGTGGGGCTTATAAAGCACGTGGAAATAAAGGACATGATAACAAGAGCATAAAAGATGGCATTAAAGACTAGATAAATAAAATGAATCTATTGTAATGTTACTATATCTGTGAAGTGTGAGATATGAACTCTGACGTGGGAATGATAAGGTATGAAACGAGAAGTGGTAGCTGTGAAATTTTCAGTGAGAAATGATACAATATAAATCTAAATTGGCTTTGACAAGAATGCACATTGCTAGTTTTAGAGTAAATATTTAAAAAATAAAAACAGCTTTAAAAACTGTAGCTAAAAAAACAGTAAAGGAAATAAAATTCAATTCCAAAAACATTCAATTAATCCAAAATAAAGACTAAAATGATCAAGAACAGAGGAAGAAAACAAAACAAATAACAAGATGCTAGACTTACACTCAACTACCCCAGTAATTGCATTAAATGTAAATGACATATTTATTTCAATTAAAAGGCAAAGAATGTCAGATTGTATACAAAAGCAATATCCAATTATATGCTACCTATATAAGATGAACTTTAAATATAAAAATAAAGTGTGGCTAAAAATATAAGTGTGGAAAAATATATTCCATGTACATGGTAAACATTAAAAGGCTACCATGCCTATTTTAACATCAAAAAAGTAGACTTCAAGACAATAAGCATTACTAGAGACAAAGTGGCATAATTCATAATGATAAAAGAGTAATTCATTAAGATAGTATAATTGTACTAAATGTGTGTGTACCTAATAACAGAACTTCAAAATAGATGAAGTAAAACCTATCAGAACTAAAGGGGAAATCAGTGTATCAAAAAGATATCTGCACTCCCATGTTTGTTGCAGCACTGTTCACAATAGCCAAGATGTGGAAGATTTTAAGTGTCCATCAACAGATGAATAGATAAAGAAAATGTGGATATATATGATGGAGTACTATTCAGTCATAAAAAAGAATGAGATCCTGTCATTTGCAATGACATAAAGGGAACTAGAGATCATTATGTTAAGTGAAATAAGCCAGGCACAGAAATGTTATACTGGGTAGCTAGTCTGGTATGAGCAGGGAAGGAGGGGCCTCCCCACAAAACACACACACCAGGAGTGTCAAGCAACTATCGGGCAATGGTCAGGTGGTTGTTAACTGGTCTCTTTAAAGTAATAATTGGTCACAGACAGTGCCAGGAAAAGGCAGTCTCCTAATAGATTAAAAAAACACACACACACCTGAAAGGTGATCAGCAGCTTCCCAATAAGATCTCAGTAGTTTGGCAAGTGGGGAGAAGTAACATAAGACTCTAGAAGTATGCCAATGTATAAAGTCAAAAGGTGGAGCTGTACACTTGCCTTTCAAGTTGCTCACTTGGCCCTCTTCCAAGTAGCCAAGTACTTTTCTTCCTTTCATTCATGTTCCAAAGCTTTTAACAAACTTTCACTCTTGCTCCAAAACTTGCCTTGGTCTCTCCTTCTGCCTTATGCCACTCAGTCAAATTCTTTCTTCTGAGGAGGCAAGAACTGAGGTTACTGCAGAACCCCATGAATATGGATTCACCACCGGTAGCATATTTTGGTGCTGTGTGATCCAGATACCTTCCACCAGTAACATAAAGACAAACATCACATATTTTCACTTATTTGTGGGAGCTAAAAATCAAAACAATTGAACTCATGGACACAGTGTAAAAGGTTGGTTACCAGAGGCTGGGAAGGTAGTGGGGCAGAGTGGGAAGGAGGTGGGGATGATTAGTAGGTACAAAAAAAGAAATAGAAAGAAGGAACAAGACCTGTGATTTGATAGCACAACAGGGTGACTATAGTCAATAATAACTCATTTGTACATTTTTAAAAAACTGAAAGAGTGTAACTGGATTGTTTGTAACACAAAAAATAAATGCTCATACCTCATTGTATAAGTCCATTTTTACACTGCTGATAAAGACATACCCAAGACTTGGTAATTTGCAAAGAAAAAGAGATTTGATGGACTCACAGTTCCATGTCGCTGGGGAGGTCTCACAATCATGTTGGAAGGTGAAAGGCATGTCTTACATGGCAGCAGGCAAGAGAGAATGAGAGCCAAGCGAAAGGGGTTTCCCCTTATGAAACCGTCAGATCTAGTGAGACTTATTCACTACCACAAGACTTATTCACTACCCCTCCCCGTGGGGAAACTGTCCCCATGATTCACTTATCTCCCACCAGGTCCCTCCCATAACACATGAGAATTATGGGAGCTACAATTCAAGATAAGATTTGGGTGGGGACACAGCCAAACCATATCACTCATTCTCCATGATGTGATTATTATGCAGTGCTTGCCTGTATCGAAACATCTCACGTACCCTATAAATATATACACCTACATATACCCACAAAAATTGAAAATTAAAAAAAAAAAATTGAGAAAGGAAGTAAAGGGTAAAGTCAACAGCCTCTGACAATCACAGTTGGCTATATTAACACCCTTCTCTTAGTAACTGATAGAACACATAAACTGAAAATCTAAAGAACACTATCAAATAATTTTATCTAATTAACATTTACTGACTACCATTCTCACCAAATTCAGAATGTACACTGTTTTCAAATGCATGTGCAACATTCACCAAGATAGGACCATATGCTGGGCCTTAAAGTAAGTCTCAATGAATGTCAAAGAGAAGATAGTCTTACCACGCAGAATACAATTACGTCTTACAATTACGTCAATAACTGTAAGACATCTAGAAAATCTCCAAATGTTTAAACAGCGTACTTCCAAACAAATTATAGCTCAAAGAAGAGACACAATGGAAATTATAAAGTATTTAAAAGTGAATGATAATTCAAACAACACACAAAGTTAGAAAACATAGTTAAAACTGTGCTTAGAGAGCATTTACAATGTAAATGTCTATGTTGGGAAAGAATGAATTAAAATCAACATTTAAAGTTAGTATTTTAAGAAACCGGTTAAAGAAGAACAAATACAAAACAGACAAAAATAAACAAATAACAAATCCAAAAGTTAGTGCCCTGAAGTGATCAATAAATTGATAAAAATAAGTAGGACTAATCAAGAAAAAAAGAGAGAAGACACAAATTACCAACATCAGAAATGAAAGAGAAAGGTCGGTTATGTTGGCATGTGCCTGTAATCCCAGCACTTTGGGAGGCTGAGGCAGGACTGCTTGAGCCCAGGAGTTTAAGACCAGCCTGGGCAATATAGTGAGACATCATTTCTTATATATATATATATATTTATATATATTTATATATATATATATTTTAATTAACTTGTCATGGTGGTGCATGCCTGTAGTCCCAGCTACTTGGGAGGCTGAGGTGGGAAGATGGCTCAGCCCAATTAAGTAAAAGAACAATTAAGTAGTGGATAAATTTCTTTAAAAACACAATTTACTAAGGGACATTTAAGAAGAAATAGAAAATCTGAATTGACTTCTATCTATAAAGGAAATTGAGCTCATAATCAAAAATCTTCCCACAAAAAAACTCCAGGCCCATGTAAATTTCACTGGTAAATTTTGTCAATAACTTCAAAGGAAAAAATAATACCAATTTCACAGAAACCTTTTCAGAAAATGGAGAAGGAGAGAATGCTTTCAAACTCACTTTATGAGGCCAGCATAACTTTTACATACTTGTAGCCCTGGTAAATATAAGTTCATTTTTCAATAAAGATGCAAATGTTATTCAATGAAGTAAATAAAATAATAATCTTTTCGATAAATGATATTATACAACTGGATTTCTATATCTACATGTCTTTATTTATAAATATGGTTATGGTTTTTTTTGTTGTTTTTTTTTTTGTTTTTTTAGACAGATACTTTCTCTGTCACCCAGGCTGGAGTACAGTGGCTCAATCTGGCTGACTGCAACCTCCGCCTCCCGGGTTCAAGCCATTCTCCCTCAGCCTCCCGAGTAGCTGGGACTACAGGTGCCCGCCACCACGCCTGGCTAATTTTTGTATTTTTTAGTAGAGATGGGATTTCACCGTGTTGGCCAGGCTGGTCTCCAACTCCTGACCTCAGGTGATCCACCCACCTCGGCCTCCCAAAGTGCTGGAATTACAGGCATGAGCCACTATACCCAGCCGGTTATGGATTTTTAAAGAGAACTTCACTTACTTCCTCACACATATGCAAAAATTAATTTGAAATGTATCATAGACCTAAACTTATAAATTACAAAACTTATATGAAAAATAAAAAAAAGTTCATAATCTTGAAGTAGGCAAAGATTTCTTAGAACACAAAAAGCACTAACCGTAAGGGGAAAAAAATTGATAAGTTGAACTTCATCAAAATTTTACACCTCTGCTAAGCAAAAGATTGCCAACTAGACAAAGACGCCTACTTTTACAACTTCACTTCAGTGTTGTACTGGAGGTTCTTGCCTGGGAAGCTAGGCAAGCAAAAGAAACACAAGATACCCAGACTCGAAAGTCTGAAATAGAACTATTTTTATTTTCAGACAACATAATCTCATATACAGAAAATCCTTTTAAAAATCTATTTTTAAAAAATGACTAATAAATGAATTCAGCAAGGTGGCAGGATAAATCAACATAGAGAAATCAGTTGGATTTCTATACATTAACAGTGGACAATCTAAAATGAAATTAAGAAAGCAGTTCCATTCACAATATGGAATCAAAAAGAATAAAATATTTAGGGACAAATTTAACAAAAGAAGTGCAAAGCTTACACTCTGAAAACTACAAAACTTTGTTGAAAGAAATTAAGAAGATCTAAATAAATGGAGAGAGACATTACAATTCAAAGGCTGGAAGACTTGGTATTATTAGGATAACAATTCTCCACAGATCTAAGACTCAATGCAATCCTTATTAAAACCTCAGTTGGCTATTTTTGCAGAAATTGACAAACTGATCTAAAATTTATAGAAATGCAAAATCCACAGAATAGCAAAAACAATCTGGAAATGAAAAACAAAGTTGGAGGACTTATTCACCCTGATTTCAAAGCTTAATACAAAAGTCCTATATTCAAGAGTGGTGCTGACATAAGGAGAGACATTTAGATCAATGGAGGAGAATTAAGAGTCCAGAAATAACCCTTTACAGTCATCATCAATTGCTTTTCAACAAGGGTACCCAAACTATCCAATGGGGGAAAGAATAATCTTTTCAACAAATGATGCTGGGAAAACTGTACAGCCACATGTAAAAGTATGTGTGGACCCTTCCCTCACACCATACACAAAATTAAACTCTAAATGGATCACGGACTATAATGTAAGAGCTAAAACTGTGACACTCTTAGAAGAAAGCATGAGAGTAAATCTTAGCGATCTTAGGTTTCTTGAATAATGATATCAAAAATACAAGAGATAAAAGAAAAAAATTGATCAATTGGACTTTATTACTCCCTCTAGGGGATCCAAAATATAACCATACTTATAACTATTTCATATTTTAAAAACCAATGTAAAAGATATTTCCATAACAACTCTTCTACTCAGTGGTCATTTTCATGGTCATTATGGTGAATTACTTTTGCTTTCCTGTATAGCATGACAAAAGGGCATGAAGGTATTTTCAGGGGTGATAGAAATGATCTGTATCTTGAACGTGGTGGTAGTTGCACCACTGCACCAATTTTTATCAAAACCACTTGGCTTGAAGACTTAAAGTCTGTGTACGTATTTCACCATATGTAAATTTTACCTCAATAAAAATTTCATTTTACAAAGTGATCGCTCTGAGGAGTGGAAGACGAGCTTTTTACTACAAGCCTTTCAGTACTTCTTAAAATTTTTAAAAGTGCGTGTATAAATTACCTTAAGCTCTTTAGGTTTTGAAAAATAAAACATGTTCCAATTTGAAGCTTCTTCTTATCCTTGCTTCACAGAAAACAGAAGATGAGAAGAATTCTCCTGTTTGAGAGGGTATCATTTAGCATCAATAACGAGGTTTTCCTCTCTTCCTTCCCTGGCGTTCCCCCAGAGTCACAGCACTGGTCCAGGGAGACCACAGGGAGGTCTGGGAGCAGGTTCTGAGTCAGAAGAAGGCTTGCTCTTAAAAGCTGTGATGGAAACGAAGTTGTAATCATTTATTCCCTGTCGTGGAGCTACTGTACCAAACACAGAATCTCTAGGAAATGAAAGTCAGAATCTCAAAAGCTTCAGTTTTTGAATGCTAAAGCTTATTTGCATATCAATATTGCCTCAGGACAATAAGCAGAATTAGAAAATTAAGGAACTACATTAGAAGGGAGAGAAAGCAGTAGGACAAATGCGTGGAAGTATAGAGCTCCCCTCTGTCATCTAGTAAGAGTTGTAAATAAAAAGCCGCACTCAACTCCATGGCTGTTGAATTTTGATAATACTATTACCAAAATTTTATTTACAAACTCAATGACAAATTTTTTTCATTAAAAAATACATATCTGTACAGCATTACTCCCTCTGGTGGATCTAAAAAAAATAACCATATTGATAAGAATTTCATCCATCTTTTGGGGAACAATAGTAAAAGAAATTTTGATAATAATCATTATGCTGATCAGTGTTTATTTTAATGGTTAATCTGAATTAATTTTTCTTTTCTGTGTGGTGTGCTTTTTCTTTCCATACACTCTCCTGTAAAAAAAGGTACTTAACATTTACCCGAATAATTAATTACTCATAAATTAGAACATGACAGACATTTCAAACATTACTTACAGTGATAAAAATTTGAAAATGATTGAAGGTAGTATTATACTCAATATAAATCATAAATATTCAATGAATTTCGCAGTCACTTTTAAGTAATGTGCAACTGAGAGGGTCATTGTAATAGCCTATCCAACTGTTCAAAATTGGGTTAGTGTTCATTTTTAACCCATTTATGCCAGAGGTTGCAATTTTTTTTGAATTTTTGCATAAGTGAAAAATCAGACCTTGGCGCTGACCTTGAGCAGTAGAATATAAATAACTCCCACAGGCTTGGTGTTCCAATAATGGAACACTAGGCATAAAATAGTAAGTAATCATTCAAGTTTCATGTCTACTTACTTTATAAATTTTCAAAAATAATGCAAGTATTCATTAGACCCTCAAGTCTCATTTGTTGCTTAGGGGGTTTTTGTGAACATTTTTTTCATGCCTTCACTATATCTTATATTTGGGAGCAGAGAGGTAACATACAAATAAAAAGATGACGCATGTGTGTTGGCTTAACTTTTGAGTTTGTCATAACTCAGTCACAGATGTTGCTACTAGGGAACAGACACCTATAGAGGGGTAAGAAAAAAATGACATTCAGTTGAGCTGATCTCTGCAGCCTAATCCAAGTGAAATTTTAATAACTAGACAGCAATCCCTGCTATTAGATGATCTGGGACTGGTTTTACTATGGCAAATAACTGAACGGAGTTTCACATATCTTTTTAAAATGAAGAATTTGAAATGACAACACCATCTTAGAGGTGTGGGGCTCTTGCAGAAGTGAATTTAGGTAAAAGACTGATGACAAGGTTTCGTTATGTCTGGGAAGTGACATTTAACGGCAGGCAAAGAGATACGTTTCCCACCAAAATCGAATGCCACTACCATCTGCAACCCCACAGAGGCTCAGCTACCTAAAATGGAAATGAAAATATAATGTATGGAAATATTCTCTTAGAAAAACTCCTTAAGGCTTCACATGTATTAATGTATTAGTTTGCAAACATTAAGATCAAAGCCAAAGCAACAAATACATCCTAAAAAGTTTTTCGTCAGATTTTTATTAACGATATACAAGTAGCAGGGCATAAAAAATTAATAGGTCCAAGCCTTGAAATGTCAAACCCAATGATCTCTTCCATGCTCACCTCTTTTGCTTTTTTGTTTCAGTCTTGCTGGCACTGGGTCTTCTTGCCTTGAGCGACTCTACATGGTTAAAAAAAGGAGAAAGAAAGGTTAACAGATGGTTTAAGAGCCCCTCATCTGTTGCAGTAAGTTCAAAAATAGCAAAGGAAGGAGAATAGGATCCAAGGTGTCAAAAACGCAAGGCCTAAATTCATAGACGTGTAATTTCAAGCCTTTAGGCTTACCCAATAAACCGTTAAATAGTCAGTTTTAAATAAAATCTACTGTAGGTTTCTTTAAAAAAAAAAAAAACACTAATTTGCTTATAATATTACTAACTCAAGTTTAAAATTCAGTTTCTCTTCCTTTTTAAGCCTTTAAAATGCTGTACATTGTCTTTCTACCTTCATTAGCCTCTCTATGCAATTCCATGCACCCAAATCTTTTATTTCCAAGAAGCCTAACTAATCTGTTGGAGCAGCCACCACAAAGCAGAGATAGAAATGTGGTACTCAGGTCTGTACTCCCAGCACTTTGGGAGGCCACGGTGGGCAGATCACTTGAGCCCAGGAGTTCGAGACCAGTCTGGCCAACATGGTGAAACCCCATCTCTATTAAAAATACAAAGAAAATGAGCCAGGCATGGTGGTGCGTGCCTGTAATCTGAGCTACTCAGTAAGCTGAAGCAGGAGAATCACTTGAACCCGGGAGGTGGAGGTTGCAGTGAGCCACGATTGTACCATTGCACTCCAGCCTGGGCGACAGAGCGAGACTCCATCTCAAAAAAAAAGCAAGAAAAAGAAAAAAAAAATGTGCCTAACACACACTTCCCACTTCCTGGATTCCAAAATATCCCATGGTGCCAAACTTTTAGTCCCTAAATCACTTAGACAATGAAATCAAACCCCAATTGCTAACAGTTCTTTGCACAACATTTGTCTCAGATATTAGCCAGCAACACGAGGCCGGATTTCCTCCTTCCATGCTGTTTAGCACGTGCTGACATAGGAACGGCCTAAAGAACTATGTGAATGCCGGGCGTGGTGGCTCAGCCTATAATTCCAGCTTTTGGGAGGCCAAGGCAGCCGGATCACTTGAGGTCAGGAGTTTGAGACCAGCCTGGCCAACATGGTGAAACCCCATCTCTACTAAAAATACAAAAATTAGCCAGGCATGGTGGTGCATGCCTATAGTCCCAACTACTTGGGAGGCTGAGGCAGGAGAATCGCTTGAATCCGGGAGGCAGAGGCTGCAGTGAGCAGAGATCACACCACTGCACTCCAGCCTGGGTGACAGAGCAAGACTCCATCTCAAAATAAATAAATTTTGACTTGAAATTCCAGAAGAAAAATTTTGCCTGTTTCTAATCTATATTGATTAGCAATACATTGTTAACAGATCGAATGAAGAATGACCATACTAAAGCCGAAACACTCTGCTTCAAGAGAGAGCAATGGCAGACACCATCATCAGAGGGACCTGGATGAGGGCACTGACCCCGGCAGGGAGTTGTGATGGGAGAGGAGACAGCTTCACCGTGTGCAGAAGAATAAGCTTCCCACTACTGGACTGGGGGTGGCTCCCATCCCTGGGACCAGTGTCTGTCTCCAGTCCTGAGCGAATCAGGTAGAGACACTGAGTATGCCTAGGATTGGATGGTCCGAGTAATTCCAGCTGTTTTGGGGCTATAGGAAAGATCCCTGGTTGTCCTGTACCTGGCCCTGGGGTGACTTAGTACATGGGGAATATTGGCTTGGTGTGTGAGAATTTGATAAAGGAGATGGTTGTGGGTTGGGCTCCGGGTTGGTTAGTTTGTATGTTAAAGACATGCTTGCAGGGGAGTCCTTGGCTATCGCCAGGAATTAGCTAGTGCCAGAAGGGGCAGTCTCTCCAGGATCAAGGCCCCGAAATGCTAGAGCATCAAGAATCTAGAAAATGAGAAAATAGAGTCAATACAGAGTAGAAATGGTAAGTCTATCTAACTCTTGAGAAATTTTGTCATAAAGGGGAGCAGGGAAACACGGTTATAGACGGGGCAGACATGATACAAGAAGTGCTTTTTTTTGAGATGGAGTCTCACTGTCACCCAGGCTGGAGTGCAGTGGCATTATCTCAGCTCACTGCAACCTCTGCCTTCCAGGTTCAACCAATTCTCCTGCCTGGGCCTCCTAAGTAGCTGGGATTACAGGCATGCACCACCACATCCCGCTAATTTTTTTGGAGACGGAGTCTCGCTCTGTCGCCCAGGCTGGAGTGCAGTGGCCGGATCTCAGCTCACTGCAAGCTCCTCCTCCCAGGTTTACGCCATTCTCCTGCCTCAGCCTCCCGAGTAGCTGGGACTACAGGCGCCCGCCACCTTGCCTGGCTAGTTTTCATATTTTTTAGTAGAGACGGGGTTTCACCGTGTTAGCTAGGATGATCTCGATCTCCTGACCTCGTGATCCACCTGTCTCGGCCTCCCAATTTTTGTATTTTTAATAGAGACGCGGTTTCTCCATGTTGGCAAGGCTGGTCTCGAACTCCTGACCTCAAGTGATCTGCCCACCTCGGCCTCCCAAAGTGCTGGGATTACAGGCGTGAGCCACTGTGTCGGGCCAAGAAGTGCTTTTAAGAAGAGAGAGTATAACATGCTTTTATGCTGCTGGGAAGCAAGGAGTTGAGAGAAAAAGGGATGAGTGGGAGAATGAAGGGATGAGCCAATGATCGGGAAGAGGGATGGGGCACGGTGCATGAGCAGGGGCTGCTTGCAGCACCAGGAGAGCCAGGGTGGGAACAGAGGCAGGGAGGCTGGTGTTTTTCATAAGATGGCTGGGTGATGAGACAGTTCTCATTTTACTGCTTTTTGTTTCTCAGTGAAATAGACAAGGTCATCTACTGAAACGTGAGGAAGGGAAAGGGTGTTGATGACTGAAGGAGAAGGCATGAAACAGCAGTTTTGGAGAGTGGCAGAGTGAGCCAGCTGGGGAGATGGATTTGTGTTGCTGAGCCGTGCTACGGGCCCACGTGTGGTCTGTGGTCCTAAAGTTAAAGTTGGGCTAAGTTAGGATGGTATCGGTTGAGGGAGTTCTGAGTACTCTAATAAGAGGGTATAGCTCTAAGTATTCTAAGAAGAGGGTATAACTGTCCACACACATATAGATAGTTATATTTCTAGCTACCTAAAGAGGACCAGGATGATTTGGCTCAAATGAGAAAAGAAATTGTCTCCATGAAGTGAAATTATGGGTAGTCTTTCTTAACCTCTTTACATGTTTCAGAATTTTCATAAGATGTTCCAAATAGTATACATTTCAATATATAAACAGATGAAAATAATAAAGCTATTTCAAAAATCAGGGGAAAAAATTTAAAACCCAGCAAAATGAGGTTTCGCTGGGAAAGAAAGCAGCTAACCTAATTTCCTGTAGAAAAACCGCTATCCTAAATGTGAATGCTTTCTTGACTATTAATTTGGATGTAATTATAACCCTCTACAACAGGAGAAAGACTAATGAATCACAGGGGAAAAAAAATGAAGGAAAAGCACAATACTGGAAAAACACACCAAAGACAAAACTGCAAAGCTCCTGAAAACATAAAAGGATGTCTTAACAGGACACTCATGCCCTCTTGGGAGACTTCCAGGTGAATTGATTGAAGATGATTTTTCCAGCCGTTCCTGGAAGGTGGGGTAAAGAAAGAGGAAAAATTCCCTGCCAGGTCAGTGTATGAAATAATATAGTGAAATATGAGGGGAATCTTGGACCGGCTGATACGAAGTCAGAAACCCCTGTGAGGGTTGCAATCTGGTTCCTTTTTCTCTGCAGTCCTACTCTGTTCTGTGATGGCGGGGACAGATGGGGCCCCACAGCCCCTTCCCTGTCACACGGCAGACTGAGCAAAGGGGACTGATTTGGGAGGAAATGGGGCGCCTCCAGCTTTCTGGGCACTGCAGGCCAGCGGGTTATGGAAGGTCCTGCTTGCCCTGGGCAGCCATGCCAGCTGGTGGCTGGTGCTTTGGAAAGGTCCTCACTGTCAGCCACAGTTGCTTCATCTAAAAACCCAATCTTCTGAAAGTGTCAGTGCTGTTGGAGCTCAACGTTTCTGAGCTTGGCCAAATATGTCAAGAAGGAGAGACCTGTGGGCTTAGGGGGGAAAAAAGCAAATGCCTGCTCAGTTTACACAGACAGATCACGTTTTAGTTTATTTTTACTAAATCTTAGCCTTTCGTTTTGTTGGAAGACATGGAGAAGGCACACGACGGAAAGACCCTTCACCTCCTCCCACTTTAAATTTTAGGGATGATAAATTACCGTGAAATTAATTTAGCTTTGCTATTACACTTTTACCATGAGTCCCGAGCCAAGGACATTTTTATGTTAAAGTCTTTGTAGATGTAACGTTTTTGTATGCCTGAAATACCTCTGTGTATAATATTGATATTGGAAAAATCTATTAATATTTTATAAAATGATACATCTGGTATGGCATTTGGCTTCTTCTGGGGGAAAAGAACATAATTCTGCAAAATGTTAGAAATTCTACTAGAGAGACTGCACGAGCATGACAGATACACTAATTCCAGTAAGTGTAGGTAGAGATCTTCATGAATGGGGAACTACGTTTGAAAAGATCATTTCTGACATAATTGGAAATTGGGGGGATTCTTAAGACTGTCCAAAAAAAAAAAAAAACCCCACTTTTCCTGAATACTTTGCTTCTTAGGCAGAAAAATAATTAACTCCTAAAGCCATCCCACTGGCACAAAGAGAGTCAGGGGTTCTCTCCGGAATTTTGTTATAATAGGGCTCGGCACATTCTAGCGTGATTGTTGGTTTCAGACACTTGCCACCTGTGTGTGAAAGTAAGAGGAATGCTACTTTGCCTGACCTCATTTAAGAACAAGAACGCACATTCTTTTAGAGTTTAAAACTCAGGACTCATGTTTAATCTTTCAAACTCCCATCTTCCCAGGGCACCCTCAGCTTTCATCAGTGCTTTTCTCATAGTCATGCCTCTTATAGTTTTATAATTTTTAAAAGGCAATACTAGATGAGTTTAAGGCCCTGGTATCCATTTTCCATTAAATAAAGTGTCAAAACTTCTGATGCTGTACTGTAGAGTCACCACCATGCCAACAGTTTTAATTTTAAACTTCCCCATTCTAATGATATGAGAACTTCACCCATGGCACTACTACCTTATAACTTTCGTTTTTAATTAAAGTTAAATCGGCAACAGAAAACACTTTGCTTTCGCATTAGCTTTGTTAATAAAAAGTGAAAGTTTAAAGCAGTGTACCTGTGGATGAAATCAAGTTCCAAGTTCCAGTTTCCCGTTTATCTCATGAAGGCGTCAAGCTAAAGGTCTACACTTATGACAATCTTAAAACAAAAGGAAAAAGGAAAGATGAAAATATTTAAAACCCAACTATTTTCAGCTGATGGCGAGTCAAAAAACTACACTAGATATTTTAATACAGCAAAGATTCCATCCTTCTAGACACTTTGCAAAATGATATTAGATAACTAGTCATGAGGGGCAGCGAAAATCTCAAAGAAAGTAAAATAAAAATAATTATAATTAAAGCCCAGGCGTGGTGGCTCACATCTGTATTCCCAGGATTTTTGGGAGGCTGAGGCAGGCAGATTACTTCAGGTCAGGAGTTCGAGACCAGCCCGGCCAATATGGTAAAACCCTGTCTCTACTAAAAATACAGAAATTATCCAGATGTGGTGGCGGGTGCCTGTAGTCCCAGGTACTCAGGAGGTTGAGGCACCAGAATCGCTTGAACCCGGGAGGCAGAGGTTGCAGTGAGCCGAGACCGTGCCACTATACTTCAGTCTGGGTGACAGAGCAAGACTCTGTCTCAAAATAATAATAATAATAATAAGGAAAACATGTTAGATATTGGTACATAAGAAGGAAAACCTACAATTATCATCTAATTAAAGAAGTAACATTGAGGCAATAAAGAACAATATACAGAGGTAAAGCATTTCCATTATCATAGTAGAAACATTAAAATACTTTTGGTTTGGTTAACGTAAAGGGAGGAAAACAATCTGGATGTCTTTTTTTACCGGCTTATTATTATTAAAGCATGAATACTTGGGGTTTATGTAAACTGGTAAAGAAAATATTCAGATTCCCTCTATATATATCTAAAGATACATATATGTATAATATATTACATATATTCATTATATATTATCATATATTACTATCACTTATATATTATGTATGTATTCATTCATTCTAAAATTGGAAAAATGCTCTATTTCTAATTGAGCTGGAAAAGCAAAATACCAGATTTCAAATTATTCCTCTAAACTTCTTCTACTTTTTAAAATAGATACCCTTGTTTATTAAAAACAAACAAAAAGCCTTAAAGCTTGAAATGATACTAAAAACACAACCACCATAATAACCAAGAAAAAATAGTCAAAATTATCTTGACACAATTTTATTAGACTTCATGAAGGAAAACTGGAGGATTGACCATGTAGTCATCTCCCCTCTCTCTCTCCCTCTTAAAACCATGTTAAAATTGTAAGGAACTCTAAACAAACGTGTAAGTTCATGAAGATGAAGAGAACCGAAAAGAAATACATACCTGTAGATAGATGTGTCAAGTGTGGGCCGGATGTGGTGGTTCATGCCTGTAATCCCAGTGCTTTGGGAGGCCAAGGATCTCTTGAGTCTCAGAGTTTGAGACCAGCCTGGGCAACATAATAAGACCCTATCTCTACAAAAAAAAAAAATTAGAAATTAGTTGGGTGAGGTGGCATGCACCTGTAGTCCCAGCTACTCAGGAGGCTGAGGCTGGAGGATGGAAACATGGTAGATGTGGATGCAGGAGGAAAGTCTACAATTAGGCTGAACTACAATTAGGTTGAGCTTCCTAGGCTTGAGCCTAGGAGTTGGAGACTGTAATGTGCTATGATCACACCACTGTACTGTAGCCTTGGTGACAGAGGAAGACCCTACCTTTTTTTTTTTTTTTAAATACTTTAAGTTCTAGGGTACATGTGTGCAACGTGCAGGTTTGTTACATGTGTATACATGTGCCATGTTGGTGTGCTGCACCCATTAACTCGTCATTTACATTAGGTATATCTCCTAATGCTATCCCTCCCCCACCTCCCACTCCCCACAATAGGCCCTAGTGTGTGATGTTCCCCTTCCTGTGTCCAGTTGATCTCACTGTTCAATTCCCACCTATGAGTGAGAATATGCGATATTTGGTTTTCTGTTCTTGCAATAGTTTGCTGAGAAGGATGGTTTCCAGCTGCATCCATGTCCCTACAAAGGACATGAACTCATCCTTTTTTATGGCTGCATAGTATTCCATGGTGTATACGTGCCACATTTTCTTAATCCAGTCTGTCACTGATGGACATTTGGGTTGGTTCCAAGTCTTTGCTGTTGTGAATAGTGCTGCAATAAACATACGTGTGCATGTGTCTTTATAGCAGCATGATTTATAATCCTTTGGGTATATACCCAGTAATGGGATGGCTGGAAGACTCTATCTTTAAAAAAAAATTAAAATAATAATAAAAAAAAAGAGAGAGAAAGAAAGAAAAAGTGGATGAAGGAGTTCCAGTTCTACTATTGAGATGGAGAAAGAACACGCTAGCATATCCCTCCCACTGAATGCAGCTATAAAACATACACAGAATGCATGGATTAGTTCTTTGAGGATTCCAAAGGGAACATAATAAATTGAAGAAAAATAACCTAATTTGAAGTATCATCAAATCTTCTTTTTTTCCCCTCTGGTATCCCCCAGCCTGGATGCGACATAGCTGGAGTCTGGAATGGACACAGAGCAGACAGAGAGCTTTGGGACATACCCCCTCATTCTGGCTTGAGGAGAGGAAAGGCATCTGCCAACACTCCGAGTTAAGTAGGAGAAATATTGCCCACACCCCATCATCAAATTTTTTGTCATTCATTCCCTCACAGCTCAGCCCAGAGCTACCCATAGGTGCCTAAAATTCTGAGGGAGAGGAAATTTCCTCTCTAATCAGGAGATGTCCCAACAGGAAGGGACAAACCCTGTGTCTACTTGTTCTTCCTTTCTTCTCTTCTACCTTCCCATCTGTCTCTCTGACTCTCTCCTCTCCCTCCCCTTGGCCATGGGAAGTGCATGGGAGAGCATGATATATAAAGCCTCCACTTTCTGACCCGAGAACTGAAAATGGAGCACCCAGAGAACATAAAAATATCTGAGAGATTGTGAAGAAATAGGAGTTGGAGAAGACCACCTCATAAACTCATTTATGAACTCCTGGGCAAGCTCCTGAGCTGCAAATGCATGGATCTAATCCCAAACCACTCACCACAGACTTTGTGAACTGAACAACAGAATAAAGCACAGCCTAGATCCCAGACTGACCACTGGTGGAGCACATCTGGGACAGATCTGATAGCACTGCAAAGACTTTGAAACTCCAATTCACATTGACCTACAACCTTTATATCTGGTTGGAACACGTAGCCTGAATCCAACTACGTAGGTAAAGGTTTGATATTTAAAAATAACTATAACATAAAGGGCGGGGGCAAGGAAAGTAATTGTAGGACCTATGTGGTGGTTAGGTTTCTTCTACATTGCTTCTGGCGTAGTAAAATATTGATTCTAAATAGACAGAAAAGTTAAGTATGTTTATTGGAATCCCTAGAGCAATGAAACCATACTAAGAAATAGATATCAAAAACAAAATAGATACATTAAAATGGAATATTTAAAACCTTTAAATATTACACCGATATTTGTAGCGATTTTTTTTAGTAGCCAAAAACAGGAATCAGCCTAGATGTTCTTAAATAGTTGAATGGATATCTTAGTCCATTTTGCACTGCTATTATAGAAGACTTGAGATCAGGGAATTTCTAATGAACAGAAATATGTGTCTCACAATTCTGGAGACTGAGAAGTCCAAGATCAAAGGGCCGGCATCTGGCGATCTCGTGGAGGCCTTTTTGCTGCATCATCTCAAGGCAGAAAGGCAAAGAGAGAGGGAGAAAGAGAGGAAGACGGAGCAGAACTTGTCCTTTAATGAGAAACCCACTCCCTTGATAAAAGTATTAATGCATTCATGAGGATGGTGTCCCCATGACTGAAACATCTTTCATTAGGCCTCACCTCCCAGCAACACCACATTGGAGATTGAGTTTCCAACATGTGAACTCTGGGGGGACACATTTAAACCAGTGCAATGGGCAAGCAATCTGTGGTATGTATCTACCATAAAATATTACCCAGCAATAAAAAGAAACAAACTACTGATACACACAACTTAAATGAATCTTCAGAAATTATGCTGAGTGTAAAAAGCCTATCCCAAAAGATTACCAAATATATTATTTCACTTATACAACATTTTTATTTGTTTGGTTATTTATTTATTTATTTATTTCCTTACTTATTTTAGAGACACGGTTTCACTCTGTCACCCAGGCTAAAGTGCAGTGGCATGATCATAGTTCACTGCAAACTTGTACTCCTGGGCTCAAGTCATCCTCCAGCCTCAGCCTCCCAAGTAGTTGAGACTACAGGTGCACACCATCGTGCCTATTAGAGACAAGGTCTCACTATGTTGCCCAGGCTGGTCTTGAACTCCTGGCCTCCAGGGATGCTCTTGCCTTGGCCTCCTGAAATGCTGAGATTACAGGTGTAAGCTACCATACCTGGCAAACATTTTTGAAATGAGAAAATTTCAGGAAAGAGATGAAAGATTAATGGTTGCCAGCAGTTCAGAGTGGGGAAACCGGAAGAAACTGGGTATGGTTTTAAAAAGAAAGTACAAGAGCTTCTCAGGTTCTTTGTGGTATTGGAACTGTTCAGAATCTTGAGAAGGTGATGGGAACACAAACATATACAGGTGATTAAATTGTATAGAACTGAATGCACACAAATAAACACAAATAAAACTGGGAAAATCTGAATAAGATTACTGGATTGTACTGATGTCGAATTCCTGGCTGTGACATTATATTATAGTTTGCCAAAATGTTATCACTGAAAAAACTGTACAAGAGATCTCTGAATTATTTGTTACACCTTCATGTAAAACTATAATTAATTTAATAAAATGTTCAAATAAAAAATTTAAAAATGTTTTAAAAGCCCAAAAGAAGGCAGGAAGAAGTAAACAGAGGAAATAAAAAGAGAGGGAGTAAACAGAAAAAAATTAAATGGTGGGCCAATTAACATATATTTATAATTGGTTAAATGTAAACAGTTTAGATACACCAATTAAAAGACAGATACTGTAGAATAGATAAGAGTGGTCGAACTATATGCTGTTTACAAGAAACTTACTTTAAATATAATAGCATAGATAAGTTAAAAGTAAAAGGATGGAAAACAATATACCATAATAATACTAATCAAAAGAAAGCTCAAGTAGCTATATCAAAATTAGACAAAGTAGCTAGCAAGCCAAAAAGCTGGTCCGAAAAACAGAAAGACATTACTTTTTTTTTTTTTTTTTTTTTGAGACAATTTCACTGGGTCACCTAGGCTGGAGTGCAGTGGTCCAATCTTGGCTCACTGCAACTCCTGCCCAGAGAGACATTACTTAATGATTAAAGGATCAATTTACCAAGAAAATACAGCAATCCAAAATATGTATGGAACTAACAATAGAGCTTCAAAATACATGAAGCAAAAACTAAACTCTTGGAAATTTAAAATATAATTATTAAAATAAAAAATTAAATCTATCCCAAAATCTGGAAGTTTAAATCAAAGAAGTTTGGTATACTTACAGAAAAATGAAGGAAAGGAGGAAAGAAATTAAAAGAAAGAAAATAGGAGAGAAATTTTAAAAGAATTAGATCAACTATGGTCGGAAACTATCAAAGAAACAATGCAAGAACAAATTCCAAAACGGAAGACAATGAGTTGCCAAGTCAAAATGTCTCCCTGAGAGACCAGCACAATTAATGAAACAATACTTACTCCAAGGTTTATCTCTATAAAATTTCAGAACTCCAAGGATTAAAAGAAAATTCTAAGAAAAACAGGTAACATACACAGAAAAAGCTGAATGGTATTGGACTTCTTAATAGCACCATTGGCTTCCATTACTGCTATTGAGAAGTCAGCTGTCAATCTAAACTCTATTGATTTTAGGTAATCTGCCTTTACTCCCTAGATATTTTTAAGATTTTAAAGATCTCTTCACATTGAATTATTTGTTATTTCATCATGAAGGATCTCAAGGGGAGTTTTATTTTGTTTTGTCCTGTTCTCTATCCTACTTGGGATTCATTATGATTCCTGAATGTGAGGTTTCATTTTTTTTCATGAGTTCTAGAAAATTCTAGTATATAGCTCTGCCATTTTTCTTTTGGATACTCTTCTTTTTCATTCTATTTATTCTCTTTTTCTAGAATTCCAATGAAATGTATATTAGGCATTCTTACCCTATCCTTTATGACTTTTAGCCTGTCCTTCATATTTCCTATGTCCTTGTTTCTCTGTACTGGATTCTGGATAGCCAAGCTCTGCCTTCCTGTTTGCTAGTTCTCTCTTCAGCTATGTCTAATCTGCTGTTTAACCATGAGCTTCTTATTTCAATGAGGTTTTTTTTTTTTCATTTTTAGAAGTTCTATTTGAATATTTTTCAAAACTACCTGATCTTTTTTCTGAGTTTGCAGTTTTGTTTTCTTCTTTTATTTCTTTAGACATGATAGCACATTTATTTTATATTCTATGTCTTAAAATTTATAGTATCTGGAGTCTTTGGGGACCTAATTTCTACTCTTTGTTGTTTCTGCTAACTTTCATTTGCAATGGCATGTTTGCTTGTGTTTTTCTTGATTTTTCAATATCAGCTTATGTTTATCAGGACTTTTCTGTGGAGATTTCATGAGGCCTGGCTTGGGAGTGCATGCCTCCAGAGAAGATCTGCATTTGCTTATTTCAGGTACCTGAAGATATTCCCAATACAGGACCACTTTACATTAATTTATTGGCTTGAGGGTTATGGACTGTGCCAGTGCCATAAATTAGAATGTCACACCTTATGAAGGCTGGCCTGAATTCTAAATTAGCAGGGGAAGTTTCTTTTTCTAATTCTGCCCAGGGCCCAAGCTGAGAAAACCATGTTTCCTTACTGGATCATCTCTTTTAACTGCACAGATGTGTCTCTAGATCAACACTGTTCAAACCTCTAAACTTTCACAGGCCAAGGCCCTTGCACCCAGCAGGTAAAACTCAAGACTCAAGACTCCAGATGGTAGGAAATTATCAGGCAACCTTAGATGGCCATTTTGTGACAAAAAGATTTTCGGATATCTAGTCTATCATACTGTGAGAAATGGAAATAACCAGTCCTTCTTTTCACTTCCTCTAGATTTTGAGAGTAGAACTTCTGAGTAACTGTGAGACAAAATCCTCTTCCCACACAGGAAAATACAATTTGGCATTTGAGAAAAGGAATTTGGGCCACCATCTTTTTCTTAGAGGAATCTAATTAAACTACTATCTCTTATATTCAAGAAACATTTACCTGAAGTTCAATAATTTCTATCATTTCATTTTGTTGTATTTTGAACATTAAATTCAAAGAAAATTAAACATATAGCCCATAATTTTGAAAAATAAACTTTATTTTTTAGAACAGTTTTATATTCATAGCAAAATTGAGAGGAAGGTACAGAGATTTCCTATATACCCTCTACCCCCAACCACACACAGCCTCCTCTATTGTCAACATCTCCTACCAGTGTGGTACGTTTGCTATAACTGATGAACCCACATTGAAACAGTATTGTTGCCTAGAGTCCATACTTTACATTAGGGTTCATTGTTGGTCTTATACATTCTATAAGTTTGGGCAAATGTATAATGACATAAATCCACAGTTGTAGTATTTTACTAAATAGTTTCAAGGTCCTAAAAATCCTCTGTGCTCTCCCTATTCATCTTTCTGTCCCTACTAATCCCTGGAAACCACTGACTTGTTTACTGTCTCCATAGTTTTGCCCTTTACAAAATGTCGTGTAGTTGGAATCATATAGTATGTAGCCTTTTCAGACTGGCTTATTTTACTTAGTAATATGCACTTAAGCTTCCTCCATGTCGATTCATGGCTTGGTAGCTCACTTCTTTTTAGTGCTGAATAATATTCCATTCTCTGGATGTACTAGTCTATAAAGACTGAAAGAGGTGACTACTTCTTCAAATGCACAGAAACCAACACAAGCCCACAAGGAGCATGAGTAATCAGGGAAACATAATACCACCAAAGGAACAACATAAAGCATCAGTAACCAATCTTTAAAAAATGGAGATCTATGAACTGCCTGATAAACAATTCAAAATAATCACTTAAAGAAACTCAGTAAGCTACAGAGAATACAGAGAGACAACGAAACAAAATCAGAAAAACAGACTTAGTCGCTTAACCAATAGAATAAAAGTCATCAAAAAGAACCAATAAGAAATTCTGGGCCTAAAGAACACATGACTGAATTGAGAAACTTCATATAAAGTTTTAACAGCAGACTTGGTCAAGCAGAAGAACATATGCAAATCAATAAATGTAATACACACATTAACAGAATAAAGGATAAAATCACATGATTATATCAACAAATGCAGAAAAAGCATTTGGCAAAATTCAACATCATTTCATAATTAAAAACTCTTAACAGATTAGGTGAGGAAGGAATATACCTCAACATGATAAAAACCCTATGTACCAAGCCCACAGTTAACAACATACTCAACGGCAAAAAGCTAAAAGCTTTTCTTCTGAGATAACACAAGGATGCCAATTCAATTTAATAAAGGCATTCAAATAAGAAAGGAAGAAGAAAAATTGCCTCTGTTTGAAGAGGTTGTATATAGAAAACTCTAAAGACTCCACCAAAACATGTTTGGGACTAATAAATGAGTTCAGTGAGGTTGTGGGATACAAAATCAACACAGAACAAGCAGTAGTATTTGTATACACTAACAACAAACTATCCAAAAAGAAATCAAGAAAATTATCCCATTTATCATAGCAATAAAAACATAAGATTCTTTTTTTTTTCTTTTTTGAGACGGAGTCTTGCTGTGTCGCCCAGACTGGAGTGCAGTGGTGCAATATTGGCTCACTGAAACCTCTGCCTCCCAAGTTCAAGCGATTCTCCTGTCTCAGCCTCCTGAGTAGCTGGGATTACAGGCATGAGCCCACCATGCCCAACTAATTTTTTTATTTTTAGTAGAGACAGGGTTTCACCATGTTGGCCAGGCTGGTCTCAAACTCCTGACCTCAGGTAATCCAACCGCCTCAGCCTCCCAAAGTGCTAGGATTACAAGCATGAGCCACAGTGCCTGGCCAAAATCATAAGATTCTTAAGAATAAATTTAACCAAGGAGGTGAAACATCTGTACACCGAAAGTGATAAAACATTGATTAAAGAAATTGAAGAGGAAACAAACAAGTGAAAAGATATCCTATGTTCAATAATTGGAACAATTAATATTGTTACAATGTCCATTATACCCAAAGCTGTCTGCAGATTCAGTGCAATTCCTATCAAAATTCCATTGGCAATTTTCAAAGAGAAAAAAATACTAAAATTCATATAGAACTGCAAAAAAAAACCAAATAGACAAAGCAATCTTGAGGCAAAAAGAGCGGAGCTAGAGCAAGAACACTACCTGACTTCAAAATATACAACAAAGCTACAGTAATTAAAACAGCATGACACTGGCATAAAAACAGACACACAGACACATAGGAACAGAATAGAGAGCTCAGAAATAAACCTACACATTTAAGGTCAGGGGTGGGGTGGGGCAGGGGGATGAGAACATATCAGTCAAAGACTACAAAGTTTCAGCTAGACAGGATGAATAAGACCTGGAGAGTTAATGTAAGAATGGTGACTACAGTTAACAGTAATGGATTGTATACTTGAAAATCACTAAGAGCATAGATCTTAAATGTTTTCACCATGAAAAAAATCACATGATAACTAAGTGAAAATGAATATGTTAATTAGTTGATTGTGTTAATCATTTCTCAATGTGTGTGTATATCTATTTATTTAAATATCATGTTGTATACTGTAAATATATACAATTTTTGTCGATTATACCTCAACAAAGCTGGAAGGATCCTGGCTAGTAGAGAAACCCCATCTCTACTAAAAATACAAAAAATTAGCCAGGCGTGGTGGCAGGCACCTGTAGTCCCAGCTACTCAGGAGGCTGAGGCAGGAGAATAGTGTGAACTTGGGAGGCAGAGCTTGCAGTGAGCCAAGATTGCGCCACTGCACTCCAGCCTGGGCAATAGAGCGAGACTCTGTCTCAAAAAAATTTTTTTAAATAATAATAATATCTCCTCTTGCCTGGCATGGTGGTTCACACCTGCAATCCTAGCACTTTGGGAGTCCAAGGCAGGAGGATTGCTTGAGACCAGGAGTTCAAGACCAGCCTGGGCAACATGGCAAAACCCTGTCTCCACAAAAAATACAAAAATTAGCCAGGTGTGGTGTTGCACTCCTATAGTCCCAGCTACTCAGGAGGTTGAGGTGGGAGGATTGCCTGAGCCCAGGAGGCAGAGGTTGCAATGAGCCAAGATCACACCACTGCATTCCAGCCTGGAGGATAGAGCAAGACTCTCAAAAAAAAAAAAAAAAAAAAAAAAAGAATCATCTTAAAATAATAGTTTGTACCTATGTATCTACCTTCAGTTTCTTCCTAAACCTCACTAAAATTATAGTAAAGTTATTTTCTCAAAAAAATAAATATCACTATAAACCTTCAAGAAGAGAAAAACAACAATAACAACACATTTTTAGAAACTGGAAAGCAGGTAAAGAATGACTTTGCAGATACTAGAATCCAAATCTTGACCCGAGAACTTACCTAATGTACACCATGCTGCCCTCCAAATCCTTCCATCTGTGCAAATCCCATTCACAAAGTCGTCCTCATTTTCAACATTAGCAAGATTCCAGTCCAACCTCAATTCATTTAAAAATCTTGCCTCCATGACCCCAATAATAATAACAAATCATTACCTATAGAACATTTGCAAAGTGCCCCCATGTAATGACATAATGACAAGCCTTTAAAAAACAAAACAAAAAAAAAAAAACAAAAAAACAGGATCTCACTGTGTTGCCCAGGCTGGAGTGCAGTGGCATGATCTTGGCTGACTGCAACCTTTGCCTCCCGGGCTCAAGCAATCCTCCCACGTCAGCTTCCTGAGTAGCTAGGACTACAGGTGCATGCCACCACACCCAGCTAATTTTTTTTTTTTTTTTTTATTAGAGACCGGATTTTTTTTTTTTTTTTTTTGAGACGGAGTCTTGCTCTGTCACCCAGGCTGGAGTGCAGTGGCTGGATCTCAGCTCACTGCAACCTCCGCCTCCCGGGTTCACACCATTCTCCTGCCTCAGCCTCCCGAGTAGCTGGGACCACAGGCGCCAGCCACCTCGCCTGGCTAATTTTTTGTATTTTTAGTAGAGATGGGGTTTCACCGTGTTAGCCAGGATGGTCTCGATCTCCTGACCTCATGATCCGCCCGTCTCAGCCTCCCAAAGTGCTGGGATTACAGGCTTGAGCCACCGCGCCCGGCCTTAGAGACAGGATTTTGCCATTTTGGCCAAGCTGGTCTTGAACTCCTGGGCTCAAGCGACCCTCCCGGCTCGGCCTCCCAAAGTGCTGGGATTATAGATGTGAGCCACCATGCCTGTCTTATTTGTTTCTTGACTTTGGTGGTGGTGACTTTTAAATAATTTTTTTTAATAAAAAAATGAAAAAAGAGAAAACAATAATGATAAAATGACTAAAATATACCCACAATTTAAATTTATATACTGATTTTGCTCTATTAAGATCTCACGTTGAGGGTTTTCTGAGGTCTAGTCAGACCCATGGCCCCAAATCAGCCATCCTTAGCACGACTTACTCACTCTTCCATGGGCTCACCTCTTTACCTCCTTCTGCCATCTAAGGACAACCTGGTGACACAGCCGACGTTCCACCTTTATCAGGTTTCCAGGAGAACAGGACTAAAAAGTTAACCCAAGGTCAAATTTGTTTATAAAGAAAGTGAAGGAGTTTTTATCTCTTTGTGTGTTTTTTAAATCCATTACCCACACCTTCTAAGGATGAGAAGAATAGCATTTATTTGCACAACACCTTTGAGATACTTCATGTATAGAATATGGCAAGTAAATAAGGTATCAAGTTCTCCTTCAGCACTGATATTTGGTATTTGAGGTAAAAGTGTATTAACTTCCTTATTTATATGAAGATGTTATGAAACAGAGATGTTTAGTGGTATTCTCTAGGTCACACAGAGGGCTGGATGCTCCTGTGGGCCACCCAGTAAAATTTTCTTTTTTTCTTTTCCTTTTTCTTTTCTTTTTTCTTTTCTTTTTTTTTTTTTTTTTTTTGAGATAGGGTCTTGCTGTGTTGCCCAGGCTGGAGTACAATGCCGTGATCTTGGCTCACTGCAGGCTTGAACTCCCTGGATTAAGCCATCCTCCCACCTCAGCCTCCTGAGTAGCTGGGACCACAGGCATGAGCCACCATGCCTGGCTAAATTTTTTTGTACTTTTTATAGAGACTAGGTCTCACCATGTTGCCCAGGCTGGTCTTGAACTCCTGGGCTCAAGCCAATCTGCCTGCCCTGGCCTCACAAAGTGCTGGGATTATAGGCATGAGCCACCGTGCCTGGCCCAATGAAATTTCTTGCCAGTACAATTCCAGTTTGCTTTGTTTTCAATGCCATCTTTAGAAATGTGTTTTATTTTAAATTTTCCCTTCTGTTGCCTTTCTCCCTTGGCTTTTTGGCCAGGACCAGAGAAGGAGTACATTGTTTCTGAATTATAGTAATTAACAGTATATTCTGAATGGTGTGTTCTCTCATTTAAGTTCCTCCCCCCGCCCAAAACCAGAAGAGATTTTGACAGAACTAGGACATGGGAAGCAAAAAAGTCAATTAAAGTGCTTTTTTTCAAGAGCCACATAAACATTATTAAAGTGCCACATACTTGAGCCATTTTAGCAGTTTTCCATCTGGTTTGGTTGTCTCAAAAAGCAGGAAGTTTTTTCTGACATTGCCGTGAATTGTTCTAAGTCACTTTTAGATCATCACAAGGAGTCGGGTGGTCCTAAATCTTAACACTTCACTCTGGTGCTGAAGTTCAGAGCGGCATGAACTCATTCATTTGGTTATGTTTGCTCCCTTTTGGCTTGAAAGGGAAAAGAGTGTGGACTCTTTCTCAGCAGAACGGAATAGCACTGTGGATTGTCCTTCAAATACATTTTCCACGGTCACTGATCTCTTCTTGGGCAGAAACAGGCTGAACATCCAGACATTCAGGAGATTATAAATCGAATCTTTCATCTTCTGCTAATGCAGCTTTTGGCAATAAAGCCATTATCATGAAGTGCCATAAAAGGCATCTTTTTTTTTTTTTTTTCATCTGTTGCCTACTCAGCATGGAGTTTATTGCTATAAAAAGTCTGATTGCTAAATGCTAAACCAGGCAGGTCACCCTGCAATATGTGGAAAGATGGGTCTCTGATATGCCACCTGCTGTCATACAGGACAAATGGCATATTTTTTGGAGGCAAGGCCTAAAAATGGCTACAGAGACTCACTCCTGTTATTTTTGACTGCTAATTGGACACTAGTTAGTTGCCTGTAATGATTATCAGTAGGTGCATCTTCTAGGAACTGCAGGTACTTACTGATTACCTCTTTGGAGTCTGTTGCTGTGAAAAATTTTAGTGCTGGATAAAATAGAAATTCATTTCTTAAGACATTTACACTCAAACTGGAGAAATAATATTGAACAATAAGAAACAATTTGAGAACCATCAAATGGTCTATGGCCATACCACCCTGAATGTACCCAATCTTGTCTGAGAACCATCAATGCTAAAATCAATCCATTAAAAAAAGGATTGATGGCTAGGCAGGGTGGCTCACACCTGTAATCCCAGCACTTTGGGAGGCCAAGGATGGAGGATTGCTTGAGCCTGTAGTCCCAGCTACTCAGGAGGCTGAGGTGGGAGAATTACTTGAGCCTAGGAAGTCGAGACTGCAGTAAGCCAAGACTGCACCACTGCGCTCCAGCCTGGGCAGCAGAGTGAAACTCTGCTTAAAAAAAAAAAAAAAGAAAAGAAAAGAAAAGAAAGAAAGAAAAAGATGAAACAGTTAAATCAGCCCACCCCAAAATCCCTCCATGTTCCTTGTCCCAATGTCAACCCCTAAAGGAATGAAAGAAATGACCATCTTGGCTTTTTATAATGATCACTTCCTTGCGTTTTGGGGGAGAGAACGGGGTGATTTTCTCCCTAGGTATGCACCCTAGACACTATAGTCTTGCCATTTTTTTTAAATGTTGATGTGTATTTTAGATGTCTCATCATTTTGCAGGATCCCTCCATCCCTTTCTTTTTACTGTAATTTATCTGTTGAAAACGCTGGGGCCTTTGACCTGTAGTCATTCAGTCTGGCTTTGCTGATTGATACCGTTAGTATAATTCAACATATTCCTCTGTATTTCTTGCCAATTGGTAGCTGGATTCAGAGCCTGGATCAGACTCAGGTTCAGTCCGTTTAGAAATACCATAGATAGTGGTGGGTTCTTTCCCTAGGAAATAAACAAAATCTGACGATTTTCTTTTTGGGACGTGAGCAGCTGTTAATGCACAATGCCTAAATCCATTAACGTGATATTCCAATTCTGTCATTTCTTCTTTATTCATTAGTTGGAATATTTTTATAATTAAATACAACCCCTCTTCTACCTCTGGTTGCTGTTGGCCCAGATCACCTAGGAAAGACAGGATGAATGCTTGAATCTTTCCCTTTATTTACTAATTTTAAGATCATGGAAGCTCACACCTGTAATCCAGAACTTTGGGAGGCCAAGGTGGGCAGATCACTTGAGCCCAGGAGTAAAGGACCAGCCTGAGCAACATGGTGAAACCCCATCACTACAAAAAATACAAAAATTAGCCAGGTGTGGTGCGCACACATAGTCCCAGCTACTCGGGAGGCTGAGGTGGGAGAATCCCTTGAGCCCATGAGGTGAAGGCTGCAATGAGCTGAGATCGCATCACTGCACTTCAGCCTGGGTGACAGAGTGAGACCCCGTCTCAAAAAAAAGATCATGCATTGGATTCCTATTGTCCTCTAAAGGAGACTAATCCAGTTTTACTTTAAAATCATAATAATCTGTGGATTTAAACATATTTTGATGTTTTGACATATTACAAATATTTCTCTTATTTTAGCTCACATGGCCAATTTTAGCTCTCTTTGGCCAATAGAAATCTTTTTCAAATTAACTCCTGAGTCCTTTTGACATGATCTTAAAGTCTCTGCTAACTTCTTCACTATTTAGTATAATAAAATGTTCCTGTTTTATTTTGTACATCTTTCTTTCTCTTTCTTTCTTTCTTTTCTTTCTTTTCCTTTCTTTCTTTCTTTTCTTTCTTTTCCTTTCTTTCTTTTCATTTTCTTTCTTTCTTTCTCTTTCTTTCTTTCCTTCTTTCTTTCTTTCTTTTCTTTTCTTTTCTTTCTGTTTTTGTTTTTGCTTTTTTTTAGACAGGGTCTCACTGTGTCGTCCAGGCTGGAGTGCAATGGTGTGATCACAGCTCACTGCAGCCTCGCTCACTGGGCTCAAGACATCCTCCCACCTCAGCCTCCTGAGTAGCTGGGACTACAGGGCACATGCCATCACACCTGGCTAAACTTTTTTTTCTGTAGAGATGGGGTCGCACTGTGTTGCCCAGGCTGGTCTCAAACTCCTGGGCTCAAGGGATCCTCTCACCCCAGCCTCCCAAAATGCTGGGATCACAGGTGTGAGCCACCCTGACCAGCCCCATTTTGGACATTTTCTACCCCAGATCTGGAATCAGCCCTTTATCCAAGAGCTCTGATTTCTTTTAGTGGGAAATGATATTTTAAAACTAAAATCTGGGCATGAGAGGTGCTCATTTCTAGGTCTTTTCATCAGTCAGAACCAGAAATATACATACACACAAATATACACATACATACATATAATATTTTTTAAAATAAAATACCTCGAGTTATATTGATAACTTCTCATTTAAATCAAAGATTTTTAACATCTCTTCTGAATTACATCTATGTTTCTTTTCTGCCACACTGGGAACCCCAGTTCTGTAAAACACAAAAGCTAATATAGGTAGAATATCTCATAATTTTCTTGGATGCAATAGTTTAATGATATTAATACAACCACCTCCAATCTTAAGGGGGCGCTAACCTGGGAAGAATTGGTGTAATCACTGACAGAGAGAGGCACCCTGGATGTTTTGACATGGTTCACATGAAAGATGCCAACAGCAACAGCTTTGCCACTCAGCTTTCCAAAACTTTTGTTATTGGCAAGGGCAGCAAACCATAGATTTCTCTTCCCCGAGGAAAGGGTGTCTGCCTCACCATTGCTAAAGTGAGAGACAAGAGACTGTGGTCAAAAAAGCGTGGGTGAAATGGTCTCTGGGTGACATGTTATATCTTTGTACATAATTAAAAATAACATGGCATGATTAATTTTTTAAAAGGCTTTAACTGAAAACAGTTAAAAACATTTTTGTATATGACTGCTCCAGTTCTGTAAAACACAAAAGCTAATATAGTTAGAATATCTCATAATTTTCTTGGATGCAACAGTTTAATGATATTAATACAACCACCTCCAATCTTAAGAGGGCGCTAACCTGTCTCCCCCTATTTTTTTTAAAGCTGTGCTAAATTTACAGTGTCAGAACATATAGCCAACATATAGCCATTATAAGCCATACTCTTTCTTTTTTCCTCTCTTTTAGTCCAAGGTCTATAAGTAACTTATCCTGTTGTCTTTCTAGTCTTTTGGGTTGTCTGAAGCTTTTTTTTTTTGTAGATTCCTCAAGAAAGGTTCATGGAAGCACGATTTTCTGAGTTTCTGCAGATTGGTAATAGTAATCTTGAAACTTAAAAATCAGTTTTCCTGGATATGACATCTTTGCCTCCCATTTTCTTCCCTTGAGTATCTTAAACATATTTCTCCATTTTTTTTTTCTGGCATAAAATATTTCTGTGGAAAAAAATCTGAAAATAATTTAATTGACTTTCTCTTCTAAGTCACTTGCTCATCTTGCTGCAATAAGCAAATGATTTTTTTCTTTCTAGTTCAATTATTTGACTAGAATGTGCCTTAGTATTATTCATTTTGAGTTATCAATTCTGGATCAATATTCTCAAGTACATGGTGAGCTCTTTCTTTTTTTTTTTATTAATCATTCCATGTTATTTTTAATTACACACAAAAATCTAACATGTTACCCAGAGACCACTTCACCATTGTTCTGTTTTACCCACCGTTTCACCCACTACCAGTCTCTTGTCTCTCCCTTCAGCAATGGTGGGGTGGATACCTTTTCCTTGGGGAAAGAAATCCATGGTTTGTTGCCCTTGCCAGTAACAAAAATGTTGGAAAGCCAAGTGGCAAAGCTGTTGCCATTGGCATCTTTCACATGAACCACATCAAAAGATCTACGGTGCTTCTTTCTGTTGGTGATCACACCAATTCTTCCAAGGTTAGCATCTCCAATCACCATAAACAGGTTACCAGTGTCAAACTTGATGAAATCAGTGATCTTGCCAGTCTCCAAATCAATCTAAATGGTATCATTCACCTTGATGAGGGAATCAGGGTAGTGGATGGTGTGAGCATCGTGAAACCAGGTGAGGGATTCCTTTTGTGCCCACAAAGATTTTTCTTACTTTGCACAACTTGTACTTGGCCTCCTCTGGTGTAATACAATGTACAGCAAAGCGACCATTGATGCCACAGATCAGACAGAAATTCTCTTCCATCTTGTCAATGCTGATGACGTCCATGAATCCAGCAGAGTAGATTATATCAGTTCGGACCTTGCCATCCATCTTAATGAACCACTGCATGCAAATCTTTACTTCGTCTCCTGTCAGGGCATATTAAAGTATGTTCCTTAGGAAATTATTAGGGGAGACACTCTCTCAGCTTGTGGGGACTGGTGGATGGACAAGGAGCAAACACATTGGTCAATTTATCCAGCATCCAATGCTGTGAAGCTGCTACCTGCTTTAGATGCTTCCTAAGATCAGGAGCCATGACTATATTAGGCACAGAAATAGCATGGTGAGCTCTTTCAACATGCAATTCCAAATATTTTTCATTTCAGGAAACTTTTCTGAAACTATAGCTTTCAGTGTTTGTTTTCTATCCTTGCCTTAGTTTTCTTCTTCAGGGACTCTTATTACGTAGGTGTTGGATCTTCTTTGCCTATCTGCAAAACATTTGTAACTTCTTATAGAATTTCATCTCTTTCCTCCTTTATTTTTTAGCATTTTTCTGCTTTTGGCTATTTTAAAGACATTATCTATTGTTCTATTTGCATTTGTATTCCTCCTAGTTTAGTCTTCATTTTTGATTTTTTTTTTCTTCTATTTTTAGGGGTTTTTCTCAGTTCCATAAGCTTTCCTGCTGGTCTAATTCTGACTTATGTTGTTCTTGCATGTCTTACATAATTTTCTCAGTGTCTTTTACCTTGTTTTGAATGAGAGGATTACAGTGTTGATTTGGTTTGCGAGCATGTTTTTCCATGTGTTTTCTCTGTCTGAAGAAATGTTATTCTGCTCTTTAATCTCTTTTTAAAAATAATAACTTGGTATGAGATTTGACCTCAATTGCTTGCTTGTTTTTATGTAAAATTAATTTTCCTGAAATTTTAGAAGGAGGAGTGCTTCCAGGTAGCTTTTCTCATTTCACAGAACCCCCACTTCACTTATGCTGTTTCCTCCAAACTTTGGAGGTTTGCTTTTTGAGATGTGCTGGCTCTGTGCCCCTCCAGCTTTTTCATCTGGACCTTCTCCTTCCTTCATGTTTATTGGCCGCACTCTGCTCAATTCAATTTCTATTCCCAGCACTTGCTTCTCAGTGTGGGACCCTATCCTGAAAAGCACAATTTCAGAGAGTCCATGGGACTCTCCTCCAGCCCCTTGAGACCTCACCCCAGGCAGCTTGTGCTCATCCATGATAAGAGAGGACAAAACCCCTACCGATTTCAGTGACCATTCTCAAATTGGTCCACTGTACTTTCCAGTTAACACCTGTTTGCTCTTTGAGGATGCTCCTATTCTCTAGTCTGTCAAATACCCCATTAGTTCCCTCTGCATTCTTCCACATAGACACTGATACTCTAAAGGTCTTGTGGCTGTTGTCGGTTTGTCTTTGCCATTTGTGTTTTGAGGTTTCTGGGGATACCTTGTAATTAGTTTTGTTGTAAATGTCATCCATGTGTTTTTGGTTGGCCACTAGTGCTCTATTTTATTTATGAATTTGTAAAAAGTAGAAAGCTCTGCCATCATCTTCCCAGAATTCCTTGTTTTTATTTTTAATTTAATATGACCATGCAAACAGCTAATAAGAACGCCAGTTAACAGGATGAACACTTAGCATTGTGTTACAATTGCTTACAGTATTCAGTGCAGTAACAGGCTGTACAGGTTTGTAGCCTAGGAGAATAGACTAAGCCATGTAGCCTAGGTATGTAGTAGGCTGTGCCACCTAGGTTTGTGTAAGTATGCTCTATGATGTCCACCCAATGACAAAATTTATGGTACCATAAATTTATGCATTTATGTTATCAACACAAGAAGTTGGAGTGAACCTAAAATCCCCAGGTATTATAATAGGTATCTAAAAACTGTTCTGACAATTTAATAAAAAACTTAATGTGTGTTTTTTCATGCACTTAATTTCTAGATTTGCTTCAGTGTCCCTGTGAGAGGCTCACATTTATCTTTCCTTTATGCCTTAACTCCATTGCCTGTGTAATGAGGATAATATTTTTAATATTAGAAAGATACAATTTTTATTCCCTTGTAGTCATATTCCACCAAATAGGTAAAGCCAAGGTTCGGAGTACTGGGCAAGGAATCAGTCACAGCCAAGAACAGATGGATCCCTATTCAGCTTTCCTTCTCAAAACAGGCTTTTTGGAGGCCACGACAAGACCAACACCCTGAAGGCTGAGTTTTCTCGAAAAAGAAAGGCCCCTCCCATCTCCAATCCCAAAGTTTCTCTATAAATATTCATAATCCAAGCTGGGAGGAGGACTTACCCTAGGGAAGCCTACCTCTTGCGACAGAGAAGACTCAACCTGTGACACAAGGGACATTTCCACTGGAAAAGAAAGAAAGAGTTCTTGGCACTAGTGATGTAAGAGAAATTCAGAAGGGACCCATCTTGATCCAGGTTCACATGAACGCACAGCCTGTGGCAGATGTTCATCTATGATCACAGTTGATCACAGTTGGCAGATGTGCAGGCAGGTTGGCCACCACCTCAGATGCATGGCTCAATCCTATGGGAACACCCAAGGAGCTCGATGAAATGTGTCTTGGAACCACGTCACCACCACCACAGGGAAGAAAGGGATGGCATTTACCCATCAGCTTCCATGAGTTAAGGGTTTCCCTAGGGGTATTACCTCCCCTACATTTCCAGGTTGCACATGCGTGAGTGCTGAATGGGGGCACATGGGAATCCCATGTCCCAGCATCAGAGGTCCCAAGGCAGGAATCAGGAGGCTGCAGGGAGGTACTGACAGGTTTCCCCTGCGCAGTACTGATCACTGCTACAGCAATATCTAAAAGAGTTGAGTACATAGGCAGTACCCAATATAGGACCCAGTGAAGTTCTTATAATAGAGAAAGCAAACATTTTAATCAGATGTTCTACCTTTCATTACAATGTGATTGTGATGGTCAATATTGAGCGTCAACTTGGTTGGATTGAAAGATGCAAAGTATTGTTCCTGGGTGTGTCTGTGAGGGTGTTGCCAAAGGAGATTAACATTTTCGTCAGTGGACTGGGAAAGGCAGACATACCCTCTATCTGGTTGGGCACAATCTAATCAGTTGCCAGCATGGCCAAAATAAAAAGCAGGTGGAAGAACAAGGAGAGACTAGACTGGCTGAGTCTTCTGGCCTCCATCTTTCTCCTGTGCTGAACGCTTCCTGCCCTCAAACATCAGACTCCAAGTTCTTCAGCTTCTGGTCTCTTGGACCATCAGCCACAGATTGAAGGCTGCACTGTTGACTTCCCTACTTTGGAGATTTTGGGACTCAGACTGGCTTCCTTGCTCCTCAGCTTGCAGATGGCCTATTGTGGGACCTCATCTTGTGATCACATGAGTCAACACTCCATAATAAATTCCTCTTTATATACACATCTATCCTATTAGTTCTGTCCCTCTAGAGAACCCTGACTAATACAGTGATTAATCACTTTCTGCAAGAAGTGAAGGTATGTACAGAGTCTGACACCAGATTTTCATTCGTTACACATGCAACAAAGAACGCATAAAGTCCTGTAGAGATGTAAAAGAATACTTTATTAGTCACCTCTGCAAAAAATAAACCTGTCCTTGCTCTGATGGGAGATTCACATCCCCAGATGATACGTGATCCACACATTCACTTCAGTGTTTTACCTTCAGAGCACTTAGTGAGCTCTGCTGCAGACTAAGTGAACACAGACCAAGTTCAGCTGCTCCCCACCTGGCCAAGCAAATGAAGAGCAATTCTTCTTGTTAGGTGGCATTGGGCTCACCAAAAACCAGGGAGGCCCCAGACTGCTGCCTTTCACATATAGACAGCTTCTCCCAAGACCAATTCAGGAGCCATTCTTTTCTTTTCTTTTCTTTTCTTTTTTGTCTGTTTGGTTTGTTTGTTTGTTTTGGGAGAGAGAATCTTGCTCTGTCGCCCAGGCTGGAGTGCCATGGCACAATCTCCGCTCACTGCAACCTCTACCTCCTGGATTCAAGTGATTCCCCACCTCAGCCTCCTGAGTAGCTGGGACCACAAGCATGTACCACCATGCCTGGCTACTTTTTGTATTTTTAGTAGAGACAGTGTTTCCCCATGTTGGCCAGACTGGCCTTGAACGCCTGACCTGAAGTGATCCGCCTGCCTTGGCCTCTCAAAGTACTGGGATTACTGTCGGCGTGAACCATGGCACCTGACCTCATATCCCTTTTCAATGAACCAAAAATATCATAACTGAATCTTTATGGTTTAATGTAAGTTTTTCATATCTTTTCATATTTCATAAGTTTTCATTATCTTTCAATATCCTCTTTGACCTGGATAATGTTCTTCCAATACGCTTATCCACCTTGACACTTTGCTGAATATAATGAAAGGATATACATCATACACTTGGTAATAATATATCAGCCAATGATGGATCACATATATGATGGTGGTCTCATGAGATTACAACACCATATTTTAACTGCACCTTTTCTATGTTTAGACACACAAATGCCTACCATTGTGTTCAACTGCCTGCAGTATTCAGTACAGGTATGTGCTGTACAGGTCAGTAGCCTAGGAGCAATAGACTATACCATACAGCCTAGGTGTGGAGTGGGCTACACCAAGGACCATGGGCCAGGCCGTGACCTGTTAGGAACTGAGCCGCACATCAGGAGGTGATGGGCAGACCAGTGAGTATCACTGCCTGAGCTCTACCTCCCGTCAGATCAGCAGCAGCATGAGACTCTCATAGGAGCACGCACCCTATTGTGAACTGTGCGTGTGAGGGATCTAGGTGGCACTCCTTATGAGGATCTAATGCCTGATGATCTGAAGTGAAACAGATTCATCTCAAAATCATCCTGCCTCCCTGTCCATGGAAAAATTTTCTTCCATGAAACCGGTCCCTGGTGACAAATAGGTTGGGGACCACTGGGCCATACCATCTAGGTTTAAGTACACTCTATCACATGAGCACAACAACAGAATCACCTAACGACACATTTCCCAGAACACAGCCCATCGTTAATCATCGTTAATCAACACACAACTGTATCTCCCTGGCTCTAAGTCCCTGAGGTCAACAACCACGCCTTAGTCATCTCTGTACCCCCAGGATGTAGCACATAAAATCACCCAATAAATTTTAGTTAAACTGAAATCTGATTTAATTTTAGCCCTCTTGTCTTAGAAATATCTGAAGCATGGGCTTGGCATGGTGGTTCATGTCTGTAACCATGGAACTTTGGGAGGCCGAGGTGGGTGGATCATCTGTGGTCAGGAGTTCGAGACCAGCCTGGCCAATATGATGAAACCCTATCTCTACTAAAAAAACACAAAACAAAAACAAAAATTAGCTGGCCATGGTGGTGCGTGCCTGTAATCCCAGCTACCTGGGAGGCTGAGGCAGAAGAATCACTGGAACCTGGGAGGTGGAGGCTGCAGTGAGCCGAGATTGTGCCACGGCACTCCAGCTTGGCCACAGAGCAAGACTCCATCTCAAAAAAAAGAAAAGAAAAGAAATTTCTGAAGTATGGTTATTGATATAGTTTGGTTGTGTCTCCACCCAAATCTGTAGCTGCCACAATTCCCACGTGTTGGGGTAGGAACCCTGTGGGAGATAACTGAATCATGGGAGTGGTTTCCCCCATACTATTCTATACTGTTCTCATGGTAGTGACTAAGTCTCACGAGATCTGATGGTTTTATTTGGGGTTTCCTTTTTCGCTTGGTTCTCATTCTCTCTTGCCTGATGCCATGTGAAACGTATCTTTTGCCTTCCACCATGATTGTGTGGCCTCCCCAGCCATGTGGAACTGTGAGTATATTAAACTTCTTTGTCTTTATAAATTTTCCAGTCTCAGGTATGCCTTTAACAGCAGTGTGAAAAAGATACAGTTATCTTTCTTTTCTTTTTTTTTTTTTTTTGAGACAGAGTTTCGCTCTGTCGCCTAGGCTGGAGTGCAGTGGCGCGATCTCGGCTCACTGCAAGCTCCACCTCCCGTTTCACACCACTCTGCTGTTTCAGCCTCCCGAGTAGCTGGTACTACAGGCGCCTGCCACAATGCCCAGCTAATATTTTGTATTTTTAGTAGAGACAGGGTTTCACCATGTTAGCCAGGAGGGTCTCGATCTTCTGACCTTGTGATCCGCCCTCCTCGGCCTCCCAAAGTGCTGGGATTACAGGCGTGAGCCACCATGCCCAGCTTTATAATACAGTTATCTTTTCGTAACTGCACATTTAAGGTGTTAATTTCATCCTTCATTTGACAGTCTGGGGTCTTTGGCTTGGTTCATCATTGCTCTAAGTCATCACTGGGCTTGGGGTCAGGAGGCTCATGCCGGGCTCTAAAAGGCAAGTACTTACTGGGTACTGGACAGCGCTCTATGTCCTTGATGTGTTTAATTCATTTAATGCCCCTATCAACCCTATGAGGTAGGTACAATTACTATCTCCATTGTCCGGATGAGGAAATTGCATAAGTTAAACAACATTAAGCAGCTTACTCAGGTCCCACAGCTAAAGTGGCGTCTTTATTTCCAGCACTTAAAATGTATCTTGGCCATTCTTGCTTTTAAGGCTGAATGACGTATCTGCCATAACACTTTGTGCTTCTCTGTAATGCCGTCTTCTTTCCTCCCTAAACTTTCCATGATTTCTAACATTCCCCTTTCCACAACAGACCCTGACTCCTATCTGAGAAATTAGAGCCATTAAACAAAAATAACTACTGTTATTGCTAATTTGACCAAGGATGTGTCCCATTGCCTCATGCAAAGGGTAGTTCCTTCCAGGTCCATAGAGGGGCTGTGCTGATATTTGGTGTTCACGGCCACTCCTGAGCTCTCACCGAAGGCAGAACATGGTGCTCTGCACCAGGTGCTCTGGGAGCTTGGGAAGAAACCATAAATACATGAACACACAGAAAATACCAGCCCACAAATGAGCACACCAGCAGAGTTCAGGAAGGGAGAAAGCACTGAGCTGAATGGGAAGGCTTTCTAGATAACATTTGGACAGATGGAAAAGAGAGGAGACAGCGTTTCCAGCAGGGAGACCAACTTCAGAAGAGGCACAGAAGTGGGAATGCAACTGCAATTGCTATTCTGATTCTAGGCTTGGTGGGAAAAAAAAATGCTGTCAGAGACTGCCACTAGGGCTAGGAAAAATACGCAACAGTGTAGACCGGCAATAAGCAAAGTGTGGCCTTCATGTTGCTTTTTTCTCGAATATAGTTTTTTCTTTAACTACCATGTCTATTCATTCTCAGTCTTCTGTGCCTGCCACTAAATAAGACTGAAGGGAAGCATTGTTTTGAACTGAACCCTAACAGAGGCCCCAACAGACCAAACCAAAATGGAGTCACTTGTGCTAAGTGCCACATCATCAAACTGAAACTTTAAGGAAGCAGGATAATTCCAAACAGACCAGTTTTCCCCGAAAACCAGGAGATTTGCAGCAACCAATCAGAAAGGGCAGTTAACTCTGCCCTTTAACTCTGCTTTAACCCTTACAAGGAAAATAACCTTAAAGTAACCCTGTCTTGGCCGGGTGTGGTGGCTTATGCCTATAATCCCACCACTTTGGGAGGCCAAGGTGGGCAGAACGAGGTCAGGAGATAGAGACTATCCTGGCTCACACGGTGAAACCTTGTCTCTACTAAAAATACAAAAAACTAGCTGGGCGTGCTGGCGGGTACCTGTAGTCCCAGCTACTCGGGAGGATGACGCAGGAGAATGGCATGAACCTGGGAGGCAGATCTTGCAGTGAGCTGAGATGGCACCACTGCACTCCAGCCTGAGTGACAGTGCGAGACTCCATCTCAAATAATAATAATAATAATAATAATAATAATAATAATAATAATATCTGTCTTTTTTTTTTTGAAACAGAATCTCGCTCTGTCACCCAGGTTGGAGTGCAGTGGTGTGACTTCCTCTCACTGCAACCTCCATCTCCTGGATTCAAGTGATTCTCCTGCCTCAGCCTCCCAAGAACCTGGGGCTACAGGCTCACGCCACCATATCCAGTTATTTTTGTTTGTTTGTTTTTAGTAGAGATGGGGTTTCACCATGTTAACCAGATTGGTCTCAAACTCCTGACCTCAAGTGATTCACCCAGCTCAGCCTCCCAAAGTGCTGGGATTACAGGTGTGAGCCACCACGCCCGACCCCTATCCTCTTTTTTGTATTAAGCTGTTCCCTTGTTCCTGCTCAAGCTACTTTACAAAAATAAATTGTCCTGCCACACCTAATGCAGCACCTTTCTATTTTTTTGTTGTTGTTTTTTTTTTTTTTTTTTTTTGAGGCGGAGTCTTGCTTTGTCGCCCGGACTGGAGTGCAGTGGCCGGATCTCAGCTCACTGCAAGCTCCGCCTCCCGGGTTTACGCCATTCTCCTGCCTCAGCCTCCCGAGTAGCTGAGACTACAGGCACCCACCACCTCGCCCAGCTAGTTTTTGTATTTTTAGTAGAGACTGGGGTTTCACCGTGTTAGCCAGGATGGTCTCGATCTCCTGACCTTGTGATCTACCTGTCTCGGCCTCCCAAAGTGCTGGGATTACAGGCTTGAGCCACCACGCCCGGCCACACCTTTCTATTTTTAAATGGAATGCTGCCCAATTCATGAGTTGATAGTAAAAGCCAATCAGATCATTAAAATCAATTTAATGAAGTTTTTATTGACACTGCTTTCCCATTACTACAGGAGAGCTGAGTGAGAGACCATATGACCCACAAAGTCTACCTACCCTTACAGAAAAGGCTTGCTGGCCCCTGGCCTAGAATATCAACCTTCCGAAAGAAAAGCTGTCAAAGCCAACCAGTTGGCACTATGGGTGTAAAATACTCACACCCATTTATCCTAAGTTTAAATGAAATTCAAGATACCCAAGCTAATTGCATTCTCAAAAAAAGGTATCAAAGAAAATAAACTGTAAAAAAAAAAAAAACTGATACTACACAAATGTAACTACTTTCCATATTTCAAAAGATTCTGGAGCACACTCTAATCTGGACAGATTCTATAGGTAGAGACTGAGACTCCCAAAGGAGTTGGGATATTAACAAGCCAATTCTCTCCTTCATTCATAGCAATAAATACAAAAATGTTCAAAGAGCATCTGTATTGTATTTGTTAAGAACATGTTAAATAAAAGAAAATATACACAATCCATTAATGTGAAATAACTTGAAACAAAAATTCAGTTAAAGAAGTGGTTTTATAGGGATAAAGATCACCAAGTTAAAATGCATTAACTCCAAGATCATTTTACCTAAAGTATCACTGAGCAAGATGATTCCCCATCTCCCAAAATGATAATTAAAGGAGAATGTGGATGTCCGTATATGCTTAGATATTTATAGGAATGGGGGAAAGACATGATGGACACACAGATCAGAGGCATGGTAGGAAAAGCCCAGCATTGAAAGACACAGGCCTTGGCCAGGCGCAGTGGCTCATACCTGTAATCCCAGCATTGGGGGAGGCTGAGGCAGGTGGATCACCTGAAGTCACGAGTTCAAGACCAACCTGGCCAACATGGTGAACTCCCATCTCTTCTTAAAATACAAAAATTAGCTGGACATGGTGTCTTGTGCCTGTAATCCCAGCCACTCAGGAGGCTAAGGCAGGAGAATTGCTTGAACTGTAGAGATTGTAGTGAGCTGAGATCATAATACTGCACTCCAGCCTAGGCAACAGAACGAGAAAAGAAAGAAAGAAAGAAGGAAGGAAGGAAGGAAGGAAGGAAGGAAGGAAGGAAGGAAGGAAGGAAGGAAGGAGGGAGGGAGGGAGGGAGGGAGGGAGGGAGGGAAGGAAGGAAGGAAGGAAGGAAGGAAGGAAGGAAGGAAGGAAGGAAGGAAGGAAGGAAGGAAGGAAAAGAAAGACACAGCCTTAGTCATAACTGCCGGGAAAGAGTCGTGTGTCCAAACACAAGACACTTAGCCACCCTGGGACTCCCCTGCTCCAATGAAGGAATCCTGCTAGATTATTTCTAGGGGCTTTTTCCATTTTGAGATTCATAAAAATTAACAGAACATAAGAGTCTGTTTTTGATCAAGAGAAAATTGATTAATTTAATGAACGTAAACAAATAGAATCCTTTCACAGCTTTCTGATGTCTTGTGTTTACAGTATTTAAATAGACTTTGTATACTTGAAAGAATACGATTACTTCATGTAAGACCTAATACTATCTAGGCTTCTAAGAACCTTAATGTGTTGGACGTCTCAGATCAGAAAGAAAACTGTAGAGAACAAGCAAGGAATAAACACAGAAATCCCCCAAGAAGAGTAACGCGGTTAAGAAACAGCCTGTGGCCTTGAGCAGCTGTGTGATCACCCACTAACGGTGCTCACTTTAAGAGTGTGGCACAGAAACGAGGGGATCGCACACATCAACACCCCCTTCTAGCACTCATCAACAGCAGTAATGAAGGCCGCCCTCCAGGGAGAATTAGAATGAGATTTGGGAAATGGCACCAGGCACATAAGAAAAGAACAGGAAACATGTTCAAGAACAGCTCAATGTTGCCAAAAGAGCAAAGATCATAAAAGTGGGGTGGGGAGTGGAGAGGGAAGACTGTTTCCTGACTTTCTCCTAACAGAGGAAAACATTCTGGCAGCACAGATCCTGGGGAGTAACAGGAACAAAAACACCCGGGGCTGGTGAGTGTGTGAGGAAAGTGATGGACCCCATGGGTGTTCAACCAGAAAGCTGGGAGCATGTTCCTACGTGGCCACAAAGCTGGGCCAGGAATCAGACCCCTCCAGGGGCTGTCGGAGAGAGCGATCAGGAGCTCAGAGATGTGGACAGGGATGCTATTCAGGCAGCCGCACGCGTAGGAGCAGGTGCAGGAGATCACCCAGAGAGAAGGTGAAGGCTGGGGCTTGGCTGCCTTGAGGGAGAGGAGGCTGCCAAAGATCACAGGGAGAACAAACGCCAGGCCTGGGAGTGACATAGGAGGCAGGACTGGACTCAGGAGGTGGGGCTCAGACGTATAACCAAATGCAAGACTAGCTAAAACAGGGCTGTGTGCAGAAGCACCTTTCCGTAAGACACACCCACCAGTGCACCATGTCAGTTTACTATTGTCATGGCAACACCTGCGAGTTACCACCCTTTCCATGGCAACAACCCACTGACCCAGAAGTTACCACCCTATTTCTAGAAATTTCTGCATAATCCACCCCTTAATTTGCATATACCTAAAAGTATATACAGCCAGGCACGGTGGCTCACGCCTGTAGTCCCAGCACTTTGGGAGGCCGAGACAGGTGGATCACGAGGTCAGGAGATTGAGACCATCCTGGCTAACACGGTGAAATCCCATCTCTACTAAAAAAATACAAAAAACTAGCTGGGCGAGGTGGCGGGTGCCTGTACTCCCAGCTGCTTGGGAGGCTGAGGCAGGAGAGTGGTATGAACCCGGGAGGCGGAGCTTGCAGTGAGCCAAGATTGCGCCACTGCACCCCAGCCTGGGCGACAGAGTGAGACTCTGTCTCAAAAAAAAAAAAGTGTACATATGAATGTGACTGCAGCACTGCCTCTGAGCTGTTCCTCGGGGCACACTGTCTATGGGGTGGCCCTGTTCTACAAGGAGCAGCCTCTGTGCTGCTGCTGTGCACGGCCATTTCAAGGAAAGTTGCTGTCTAACACCACCAGCTCACCCTTGAATTCTTTCCTGGGCAAAGCCAAGAACCCTCCCCAGTTAAGCTCCAATTTGGGGGCTCGCCTGCCCTGCATCAGGAACACACAACTGAGCTGAATGCTGCAGAAAGAACCAGGAAAGAGGGGCCTGAAACCAACCACCAGAATTAATGACAAGGTTGTCATTTGTGACCAGAGCAACAGCTGTGCCAGGGTGGGGCTGTCCCAGAAGCCAGGCAGGGTTGAGTGAATGGAAAGGAGATGGAGTGAGGAGGACAAGGAACGATGTGTGTAGACAGCTGTTCCCACGATGTGGCTGTGAAGCAGGGTGGGGGTGGGGTTTGGCTGGAGGGGGTTTATTTGAAAAGCCAGACAGATGTGAGCTAGTTTAGCTTGATAAGAGAAGGGTCCAACTTAAAGAACAGAGTAGAATATGCAAGAAAAAGAAGGGATAATCTGCAACCGTATTTTATCAAATTGTGAGTCAGGATCTACTAATGCTTTGTATTGTCAATTTATTAGCTAGTGTTTTGTTGTTGTTGTTGTCGTCATTGTTGTTGTTGCTGTTGTTGTTTGAGACAGGGTCTCACTCTGTAGCCCAGGCTGGAGTACAGTGGCATGATCATAATTCATTGCAGCCTCAACTCCTGGGCTCAAACGATCCTCCCACCTCAGCCTCCCAAATAGCTGGGATGACAGGTAAGTACCACCACACCCAGCTAATTTTCCTTATTTTTTGTAGAGACAGGGTCTCATTATGTTGCCCAGGCTGGTCTCGAAATCCTGGGCTCAAGTGATCCTCCCACCTCAGCCTCTCAAAGTGCTGGGATTACAGGCATGAGCCACCATGCCCAGTCTATTAACCAGCATCTTAAAAATTAAGTGGAATAAATAGGAAATAGAATACCACAGAACACAATAGAAGATACCAGAAAACATCCAAATAATAAGTATTGCTTCCAGAAACACGTAAGATGTGTGTGTCTGTGACCTGGAATGCGATAGGAAATGCAGGTCTCAATTTCACTAGGAAATTGAGTGGTGAAGTGCATCAAAAAGTGGGGAAGTCACGGACATAAAGGAGAGGCTGGAGAGGATGCAGGAGGCAGGGCTGGGATGTGGGTGAAAGAGTGTCAGAAAGAGCGACAGGAACAAAGGAGGAGAGGATAGGCTATTCTCATGGGGTCTTGCTATGCTGCCCAGACTGAACTCCTCTGCTCAAGCAATCCTTCCACGTAGCTGAGACTATAGGCATGCCACCGCTGGCCAGGAGGCGCATTCTTATAAGCAATGTATCAAACACTTGGAATTCCTCCAGATTCAGTCCCTCCTTTTTTTCTTTTCTTTTCTTTTTTTTTTTTTTTTTTTTTTTTTGAGACTGAGTCTCTCTCTGTCACCTAGCCTGGAATGCAGTAGCACCATCTCGGCTCACTGCAGCCTCCACCTCCCCAGTTCAAGTGATTCTTCTGCCTCAACCTCCCAAGTAGCTGGGATTACAGGCATCCGCCACCATGCCTAACTAATTTTTGTAATTATAGTAGAGATGGGGTTTCACCATGTTGGCCAGGCTGGTCTCAAACTCCTGACCTCAAGTGATCCACTTGCCTCGGCCTCCCAAAGTGCTGAGATTACAGGTGTGAGCCACATCACCTGACATCATTCCCTACTCTCTTTCTCTTCCTCTCTGTCACTCCCTACCCCTTACACCCACTCCATCATGAAGGATTGGCCACTAGGCTGCAAGTGAGGAAAATACAATTCAGAATACGAAATAGAAAGTCAAACACCAGCCCCTTCTGGTTCCAAGGAATTGGAGGGTGAGAGTATGCGAAGGAAAGGAGGGGACTGAAAGATGAGGAGAAAGCCAGGCAGTCAATGGCCTGGAGGATGCAATCAAGGAACGACACTGGCAGGGGCAACTTCGCCAGAAGGGCGTGAGGATGCATGCAGGATGCAACGTCCAAATAAGTCAGCAGGTCCCAATGATGACCAGGCTAAGGTGCATTGGCTAAAGTAGGTAAGGGACAGGTGCATTGGCTAATGTAGGTAAGGGACAAGGTCAATGAAACTTCAAGGTCAAGGTGCTGCACAGGTTGTACACGTGCATCCCAAAGTCCTCCAAGGTGGTTGCAAGGCTAGATGTGCAGAGAGATCATGAACCAAGTCCTGGGTGAACAAGGCTGTCAGTGGTCATCTCCCTGATAACAAAATTGCTGCCCTCTGTGATACAGAACGAGGGCGGGCCTCCGGGAATGCAGAGGCGGGCTGAGGGTCTGGGGCTCTAACTGGCCCTTAGACAGCTTTTCACATAATTTTCCTATTTTTAGACCCACCTTCAACTTCAGTCTGTCTATGCCTAAGTCTTTTGGGGATTTTGTCAAATAAACTGGGATGCTTTTTGGCTTTTCTCCCGGCAGCTTGGAATACGGCTTTCTTGTGTCTGCTAAGTCAGCTATCTCTCACTCAAGTGCTTTCTAGCTTCCAAAATGTTGTCACTATTTTTCTTCTTTCTTCTCCTTTTTGTTCTAATGGATTTTTCTTTTTAAAAGATCCTTTTACTCTTGCTTTGGTTGGGTTTCAGGAAGGACCAAAAGTAAACAAATGTTGAATCCACCATCTTTACTCTTGAGCTACTTTTATGACTGTAAAAAACAACAGTACTATATTCAGGCCAGGCACGACGGCTCATGCCTATAATCCCAGCACTTTGGGAAGCCAAAATGGGCGGATTGCTTGAGCCCAGGAGTTTGAGCCTGAGCAACAGGGCAAAACATTATCTCTACAAAATACCAAAAAATTAGCCGGACATGATAGCATGCACCTGTAGTCCCAGGTACTTAGGGGGCCAAGATAAGAGGATCACTTGAGCCCGGAGACATTGAGGCTGCAGTGAGCTGTGATTGTGCCATTGTACTCCAGCCTGGGCAACAGAGCAAGACCCTGTCTCTTTCTCTTTCTCTCTCTCTCTCTCTCTTTCTCTCTCTCTCTGTCTCTCTCCCACATACACCCACACTCACAAAACCAATAATACTATATTCATTTTCACCCACAAAAGTATGTGCTCCCTTTGATGTGTGAACAACATACCCCAGCCTCCTGCCTCAGGGCAGCCTGATGGAGTGGGCTAAGGGGTGTTCAGTCACACAGACAATTTACCCTGAGCCAAGCACATCCTCCCAGCCAGACCCCCACCACCCATGGGACTGTGTCTCTCAATGACACTTACCACCCCACTGGGAAGAAAATCACCAAACTGTTCTCTATGAGCCTTGGGGCAGGGTGGAATCGTCATCCCTGTAAATCAAAAGTTTTAAAACATCCCTTCACTGTAATGTACACATAGGGAAACCAGATATATGATTTAAGAAAATAGTTTTGTAAGAAAATATAATTTCTTCATGATTAAATACAATGCCATCTAGTTACTCCTTCCTAAAGCTTTGATTGCAAAGAGTAGTTTCAGATGCTTCACCATTATATGCAGAAACCAGGAGTGAACTAAGACAGGCAATCACAGAGTTGAAGCCCTTCAGAGGTAGAAAGAGCCTTAGCTACACGGTCAAACAGCCAGCTCTAACCAGGAAAACACGCCACCCAAGGCTTTATAGACATGTGTGTGTTGGGGCCATGCCCACACCTTGGAGACCAACACACCAAGGACAGGGCCCAGGCATGTACACATTTATGAAACATTCTAGATGACTCTGCCAGGTACCAGGCACCCCCAGGAAACCACGCCTCCTCTGTCCTCATATCCCTCCACGCACAGGGGCTGAACAATGGCTCTGAGAATTTGTGCAATGCACCAGGTAGGCCTGGCAGAAGAGACACTGAAAGCCAAGCTGACACATGTTCTGGGCATTTTTACGACCTGCTTTATTCTTTCATTTGCTCATTTATTCTTTCAACAGCAATGCGTCAGGATCTTCTATGTCCTAATGATAGCAATATTTATTGAGTGCTTACAATCTGCCTGGCGCGGTTACCACTTTACAGGGGTTATCTCATTTAATCCTCATGTTACCAGAAAGGGGTCATGAACTCGACCTCCAGAGAGGGTTCTCAGATCTTGCCTAAGAAAGAATTCAGGCACTTTGGGAGGCCGAGACGGGCGGATCACGAGGTCAGGAGATTGAGACCATCCTGGCTAACACGATGAAACCCCGTCTCTACTAAAAAATACAAAAAAACTAGCCGGGCGAGGTGGCGGGCGCCTGTAGTCCCAGCTACTCGGGAGGCTGAAGCAGGAGAATGGCATAAACCCGGGAGGCGGAGCTTACAGTAAGCTGAGATCCAGCCACTGCACTCCAGCCTAGGCGACAGAGTGAGACTCCGTCTCAAAAAAAAAAAAAAAAGAAAGAATTCAGGGTAAGTCCATAAAGTGAAAACAAGTTTATTAAGAAAGGAAAGGAATAAAGAATGGCTACTCTATAGACAGAGCAGCCCCAAGGGCTGCTGGTTGCTCATTTTTATGGTTATTTCTTGAATATATGCTAAACAAAGGGTGGATTATTCATGTCTTCCTTTTTTAGACCATATAGGGTAACTTCTCGATGTTGCCATGGCATTTGTAAACTGTCATGGCGCTGGAGGTAGTGCAGCAGCCAGGATGACCAGTGGTCACTCTCATCACCATCTTGGTTTTAGCCAGCTTCTTTACTGTAACCTGTTTTATCAGCAGGGTCTTTATGACCTGTATTTTGTGCCGACCTTCTATCTCATCCTGTGACTTAGAATGCCTTAACTGTCTGAGAATGCACCCTGGTAGGTCTCAGTCTTATTTTACTCAGCCGCTATTCAAGATGGAGTTGCTCTGGTTCAAATGCCCCGACACTCACAACAGTGTTATGAGGTAGGTTCTTTTAATATCCCCACTTTACAGATGAAGAAGAAAGCACAGAGACGTTAGTCAGTATGCTAAGGATGTGTAACCACCCAACGGGTTCATCTTGCCTGCTGCCCAGATCGAGCTGATTTATCAAACAGGGGAATTGCTATAGGGAAAGAGTTTAATTCATGCAGTGCTGGCTGAACAGGAGTCCAGAGTTTTAGTATTACTCAAACCAGCCTACCTGAAAATTCAAAGGGTAGGGTTTTTCAACTTTGTCAGTCAAGGGAAAGGGCACTGCTGATTGGCTGGGGATGCAATCAGAGGGGTGTGGAGAATGTGTACTGAGTCTGCTTCTGGATGGGGCCACCGGACTGGTTGGCTGGTCCAGGTCAGAAGTGCAAAAATCTCAAAAAGCCAGTCTTAGGTTCTACAACAGTGATGTTATCTGCAGAAGTAATTGGGGAGGTTGCAATCTTGTGACCTCTGGAATAATGGCTAGTCATCGTTTATGTCTATACCTTAGCAGATCTCAGGTTCCTCTCATCCTCCTAACCTAGTGGGCTTTACAGAGGTAGTTTAGTTTTGGGGAAGGGGCTATTGCTATTAAAACTATAAATTAAGTTTCTCCCGAAGTTAGTTTGACCCAAGGATTGCTTGAGTCTAGGAGTGCAAGGTTGCAGTGAGCTGTAATTGTGCCACTGCACTCCAACCTGGGCAACAGAGCAGATCCCAGTCTCTTCAAAAAAAAAATTTTTTTTTAAAGAAGGATGACTGGGCTAGGAAAGTACAAGATGAACCTGAGAAACTTAGAATATCATATTCCAGAAGGTAAGTGTGTGCTCCAAGAAGCATGGAGACAAAGTAATGCCTAAGGGCAGTTTGGAGGTTGAAGGTGAGATAGGGGTTGGTTAGATCGGATCTCTTTCACTGTTGTAATTTTCTCACTGTTAGCATTTGTGCAAAGGCAGTTTCAGATGCACAACCAGTAAGTGGTGGTACTCAAATACAACTCCAGAACCTGGGCTCCTTCCTAACTGCTAGGATCAAATGCCTCTCAGGTGCTCTGTTTCCAGGTATCACATTTGTTAAGAGGCATAGAGAGAAGGAGAGATGGGTGAGCAGTATTATAATCCAACCATCAGTAGGACAGAGGTGGTCACCCAGGGGCCATCAGGACATAGAGGGGTGTTCTTGCCCCAGAGGTTGGGGCCAGTGGGCTGAGTCTTGAATGACAGAACGTAGGAGGGGATGAGGGTGAAGGAGGAGTCCAGGCAGCAGAAATCACAGAAGAATACCATTGGGACTACCACAGTAGTGTAACAGATCTGAATTTCAGTGCCTGCACTCAGGTAGCAAGACATATTATTTCCTCTTTTCTTTGAGATCTTAATGTCTGTTAGGATCCCCCATTCCTTTGGGTGTCAGAAATAGTTTAATTCAGAGGCAGGGTCCACCTTTGCCCTCAGACCATGTCCTCAACTGGGGGCTCCATGGAGCCATGCACAAATCTATCCTTACTCATCATTGATCCACAATGTTCCTACTGAGGCTGCCCACATGGGGTCCTTGACCAAGAGGTCTGTGGTTTTTCCCATCAGAATACCTACTTGCCTTAGTGAACTCCAGCCCTCCTGTCCTTCTCTAGCAAGACTCCTCTCTCTCTCTTCCTTCACTGACATGCTTCTCCAAAGATTCTCATCACCAGGTCTCCATGTCTTCACCTCTCAGCCTTCATTCACTACTCAATACGTGGTCAGAAGGATTCTGCTCCCACAACCCATCCACGTCGTTCTGCTAAGATCACCTATGGGCTCCATGTTGCTAAATCCAGCAGTAGCTCTTCTCTTCATCTTGGCTGACTTCTCAGCTATACTCACATTCCGTGATAGCACAGTCTCCTGCTTTCCCTGCTACTACTTTAACCACACCTGAGCATAACCTTGATTTTTCTCCTATTGTCTTGATTTTACCTTCAGCCTCCCCCAGCACCAAACATTTAATCCATCAATACGTTCTATCAATTCTATTGTCAACAAATATAGGTCAAGTCCATAGACTTCTCTTCGGTGCCACTGTTAATACCCTGACATGAGCTCCTTTTCTCTCTCACCTGGATTCATGAAACAACCTCTTTACTTGGTCTCTCTGCTTGTACGAAATGCAGTCCCCACAAAGCAGTCAAAATGATCTTTACACACACACACACACACACACACACACATCTGATTATGGCCAGCCAGGTGCGGTGGCTCACGTCTGTAATCCCAGCACTTTGGGAGGCCGAGTCAGGTGTATAACTTGAGCCCAGAAGTTCAAGACCAGCCTGGGCAACATGGTGAAACCTTATCTCTACAAAAAAAAAAAAAAAAAAAATACAAAAATAAGCCAGTCATGGTGGTGCACACCTGTAGTCCCAATTACTCAAAGGCTGAAGAGGGAGGATTCTTAGGCCCAGGAGGTCAAGGCTTCAGTGAGCCATGATTGCACCACTGCACTCCAGCCTGGGTGACAGAGCAAGACTCTGTCACTAAAAAAAAAAAAGAAAAGAAAAGAAAAAAAGAGTCAGTATAATGTTTCATCACACTTGAATACTTTACTGTATAGTTCTACAAAAAAGGTTGTTCTCACATAAAACCACAGGACAAATATCAAAGACAGAAAATTAACACTGATATATTATTCCCATTAAATCCTTAGACCTCATTTAAGCTTTGTCCAATAATATCCCTTGTAACAAATAACTTCAAAATTACCTGTTGTACCAGGTTGTCATGTCTCTTTAGCCGCTTGCAGCTTGGATCATTCCTTAGTCTCCCCTTGACATCCATGAAGATTACAGGCAAGGCCAGTTTGAATTCCTTGAGCCCAGGAATTCAAAACCAGCCTGGGCAACATAGCAAGACCCCGTCTCTACAAGTAATAATAAAAAATTAGGCTGGGTGCGGTGGCTCATGCCTGTAATCCCAGCACTTTGGGAGGCTGAGGTGGGTGGATCACTTGAGGTCAGGAGTTCAAGACCAGTCTGGCCAACATGATGAAACCTGGTCTCTACTACAAATACAAAAAATTAGCCAGGCTTTTTGGTGCACACTTGTAATCCCAGCTGCTTGGGAGGCTGAGGCAGGAGGATCTCTTTAACCCAGGAGGTGGAGGTTGCAGTGAGCTGGTATTGTGCTATCGCACTCCAGCTTGGGTGACAAAGCAAGACTCTGTCTCAAAAAAAAAAAAGAAAAGAAAAGAAAAGAAATTAACTGGGCGTGGTGGCATGCACCTGCAGTCCCAGCTACTCAGGAGGCTGAGGTGGTAGAATCACTGGAGCCCAGGCGGTTGAGGCTGCAGTGAGCTGAGATTGCACCCCTGCACTCCAGCCTAGACAACAGAGCAAGACCCAATCTCAAAAAAAAAAAAAAAAAAAAAAAAAAGGTTACAGGCAAGTTAAACTGTAGGCTGTCCATCAATCTGGGTTTGGCTTTTTAGATTCAGGTAATGCATCCTTGGCATACAGTTATTTCATTGCATCTTATTAAGTAACACATAATTTCGGTTTGCCCCTTTGCTGATGATGTTCAGTTTGGTCACTCGATTAAGGGGTGGGGTGAGGGGAGGTCTTCCGGACTTCTCTACTGTAAAGAGACTTTTTCCCTTTATAATTACTGAGCATTTTGTATGGATGTACTTTAAGACTATGTAAACAATCCTGTTCCTCATCAGACTTTCAGTTCATTCATTCATTCACTTATTCATTTAACCAACGTGATCCATGGATTTCTATCTTTTTCAGTCCATTATTCTCATTAATCTAATGCTTCAGTTATCCCAGTTTGGGCCAATGAAAACCGTTTCAAGATGGCTTCTGTGTCTTTTTTATTTGTCTCCATCCTTCTTGGATCACACGCTTACCTTCTGGAATATGATGTTGTAGGTTCTTCAGGTTCATCTTGTACTTTCCTAGCCCCATCATCCTCCTTTTTAAACAAGATTTTTTTGAAGAGACAGGGGTCTGGCTCTGTTGCCCAGGTTGAAGTGCAGTGGCACAATCACAGCTCACTGCAGCCTCGCACTCCTGGACTCAAGCGATCCTCCCACCTCAGCCTCCCGAGTAGCCAGGACTACAGGCGTGCACCACTACCTGGCTAATTTTTTTTTTTAATTATGTAGCTGTGTTGCACAGGCTGGTCTTGAACTCCTGGCCTCAAGCAGTCCTTCCCCATTGTCCTCCCAAAATGTGGGGATTACAAGTGGAAGCCACCAGGCCCATGCCTAGCCCCCAACCATCCTTCTGCCACTCACATTTTGACACACCATGCCAGGTGGCACTTTTACCCCCACATTCACTCTGTCCAGGATCTGACACCTCCACCCCGCATACCGGGCCACCCACCATGTGTGGATGCCTTCTTTACCCTGATAGAACTCTAACACCCCATGCCAGGCGGCACTTCTAAGTGGATGCCTGCCTCACCTTGCTTGGAATTTTTTTTTTTTTTTTTTTTTTTTTTTTTTGAGGTAGATTCTCACTCTGTCACCCAGGCTGGAATGCAGTGGCACAATCTTGGCTCACTGCAACCTCCGCCTCCCAGGCTCAAGTGATTCTCCCACTTCGGCCTCCCGAGTAGCTGAGACTACAGTTGCCTGCCACCACTCCCAGCTAATTTTTGTATTTTTAGTAAAGACGGGGTTTCACCATGTTGGCCAGGCTGGTCTCCAACTCCTGATCCACCCACCTCAGCCTCCCAAAGTGCTGGGATTGCAGGCATGAGCCACCGCGCCCGACCTCTTGCTTGAATTCTGATACCCGCTGCATGGATGCTCTCATCTGGTCAGGCTCTGATGCCTCACATAGGGTTGTCCTCTTATGCGGAGCACTTGTTTACCTCCTCGTGATCAGACACCCCACACTAGCTGTCATCCTACACGAATGCTTTCCACACTCCAATGCTCCGATACGCCAAGCTGGGCTGGCCATCAGCAGGGAGGCCCTCTTATCCAACTCAGGTTCCAATGCTCTGCGTCAGTCACCAAACCTCACCCTGGCTATCTCTGACACCCCAGGCTAGGCCATCCCCACCCCTCCCACGTGGATACCCTCCTCACCTGCTTCAGAATGGCAGGGCTTCCCTGCTGCTCTGTGTGGATGTCTGCCTTGCTTGGTCCCACCTAATCACTTTTAAATGGATTTGTTCAGGAAGAGAAAGAAACGGAAGAAGTGGGGAAAGAGAAAGAAATAAGGAAGACTCTTATTTTAGAATCAAGGGGTGAACATGCAGTTTTGTTACAAGCCTTCTATGATGCTATGGTTTGGGGTATGAATGGTCCTGTCATCCAGGTAGTAAGTATGGTACCCAATAGGTAGTTTCTCAGCCCTTGCCTCCCCACCTTTCTCCCCTCTCTAGCAGTTTGCATTGTCTATTTTTCCCATCTTTATGTCCATGTGTACCAAATGCTTAGCTCCCACTTACAAGTGAGAACCTGCAGTATTTGGTTTTCTCTTTCTTGGTCAGTTGGCTTAGGAAAATGTCCTCCAGCTGCCTCCATGTTGCTGCAAAGGGCATGATAACATTATTTTTTTTTCCATGGTGTGTATGTACCACATTTTTTTTTTCTTTTTTTTTTTTTTTTTTTTGAGACAGAATCTTACTCTGTCACCCAGGCTGGAGTGCAGTGGCACGGTCCCAGCTCACTGCAAGCTCTGCCTCCCAGGTTCACACCATTCTCCCGCCTCAGCCTTCCTACTAGCTGGGACTACAGGCACTCGCCACCATGCCCAGATAATTTTTTTTTTTTTTGTATTTTTAGTAGAGACAGGGTTTCACCGTGTTAGCCAGGATGGTCTCCATCTCCTGACCTTGTGATCCACCTGCCTCGGCCTCCCAAAGTGCTGGGATTACAGGCGTGAGCCATGCACCCGGCACATTTTCTTTATCCAGCCCATCACTGGTGGGCACCTGGAAAAGCCCATTTTCTTATAAACCCATTCTAATCAGACTTTGTCCCATCCCTCCACCAAAACTGCTCCCAGCAAGTTAACTATGACCTCCACAATGGTTGATTATCAGAGCTCACTCAACAGAGCTCTTCCTCCTATGCCTGGTTCACTTGGGTTTGAGGATACACATTCTCCTGGTTTCCTTCCTGCCTCATGGAACTAACTGCCTAAGTAGAGAAGCCACCAGCCCGTGAACCTAAGACACTAAAACCCTGAAGTGTGTGGACCGCATTCCTGAATTAAAGGCTACCAAAAATGTCACTGTCATGACATACTCACCCCAGATATATACAAAGCAGTTAGATGGGAACAAAATTAAAGGGATAATTATTCATTATAAAACTACTACCTTCACCAGAGGCCAAGGTTAAAATAATAATCTAAACACTAATCTGGTTCTTAGTTTTAATCCATTTTCTTTAAAACGCTCGTCACCATTTAGAAACCTGCACAAATGAATGCTAATTCATATCACTGAAGTGAAAGAGAAAGGGGCTTTTTTGTTTTAAATGTTTTTCTGATTTTTTTTTAAATTAACACTCCTAACCTATTTCATGTTTAAAATCTTCTCTGCTGAGGCCCAAGTTAGGTTTCCCAATGGAACAAGAATACAGCTCCTGGGAATTAGGGCAAAATGGCTTGTTAAATGAACAAAGACAGAGGCTGAAATACAAATATTTTGTGAAGTGTTCATATTTTATCAGCCAAAGTGAGCTATAGCAAATCATCACATGTCTAAAAAATGTAGAGATTACTGGGAGCTGCTCGTTTTACATAGAGTCGACCTTCTGTTGCTTTAATGACCTGATCTGAAATAACCTGGCAGGCTCAGCATCAGCCCCAGGGTCTGTGTCAGCAAAGGAACCCACTCTGTCCGTCACTGACATGACGCACGCGCCTGGCTGCCACTCACCAGCAGGGGGCACTGCGCCGGGGCCTTTCTGTAGGCAAAACCACTCAAAAGCTGAAGATTGAGAAACACGTATTCCCGGAGACTGAAAAATGTGCGTCCCTGTCACCATCTCTGACAAACTCATTGCCACACAATCGACAGGACATCTTCATGTGTGCCGTCATAACAATATCCAATATAGGGTGTTCTGAGGCTCAGAGCCTATCCCAGAATTACAAATAAAATAGCATCGTAGTGAAGCCGCAAATACCGAGTCTATCTGAAACCCTTTCAGTGAACATGATTTTTTATTTTATTTTATTTTATATTTTGAGATAGGGTCTGTCTCAGTCACTCAGCCAAGAGTGCAGTGGCACAATGATAGCTCACTGCAGGCTTGAACTCCTGGGACTCAAGTGATCCTCCCACCTCAGCCTCCTGAGTAGCTAGGACTATGGCATGCACCTCCATGCTCAGCTGAATTTTTTTTATCTTATTTTTTGTAGAGACAGGTTCTCACTTTGTTGCCTAGGCTGGTCTGGAACTCCTGACCTCAAACAGTCTTCCTACCTCAGCCTCCCAAAGTGCTGGGATTACAGGCGTGAGTTACTGCTCCCGGTCAACATCTACATTTTATATTTGGGGAAAGTGGGGCCCATATATTACGTATTTTGTGATATATGAGAGACAAAATAAGAATTTTAATTGCATTGAATATTTAAAAGACTGTAATGGCTGACCCATAAAACAGGATTTTATCAACCATTTCCTCTCTAGTGAACCACTCCTATCAGCACAAATTTTCCCCATGTCAAAAAAAAATAAGTTTTGGCTGAGTGCAGTGGCTCATGCCTGTAATCCCAGCAGTTTGGGAGGCCAAGGTGGGAGGACCACTTGAGGTCAAGACTTGAAGACTTATCTGAGCAACATAATGAGACTCCTGTCTCTACCAAAAGAAAATTAAAAATCAGCTGGACATGGTGGCATGCACCTGTAGTCCCAGCTACTAGGGAGGCTAAAGGGGGAGGATCACTTAAGCCCAGGAGTTTGAGGCTGCAATGAGCTGTGATTGCATCACATCACTCCACTCCAATCCCTATGTCCAAAAAAAAGAAGAAAAAAAAAGTTTTATCTTTTCTTTCCCCTCTCATTACTGCCCCATTTCTCTCTCTTTCCCCATATAGTGAAGTTGTGTGGTAAACACACTCTAAGATGAGTATTCACATCCTTGAATAAACTCCTCCCCTTGAAGGAGGACATATTTTGCTTGAGTGTGAGCAAAGCTGTGACTTGCTTCTAACCAACTGTATACAGCAAAATCAATAGGATGTCATTCCCAAGATTACTTTACATACTATTAAGACACCATTTTGCTATCAAACTCACTCTAACACTGTCTCTCAAGATAGTTCTGAAGAAATGAGCAGCCAAGATGGGAGGCCAATCTACCAAGAAGCTAAAGACAACCTCTAAGAGCTGAAAGCAGCCAGCAATAAGCCAGGACCCTCAGTCCCACAACCGCAAGGAAATGAGTTCTATCACCAACCTGAGTGAGCTTGAAAGCACCTTCTTCCCCAGCTGAGCCTCCAGATTAGAACACATTCAAGCCAATCGCTTGACAGCAGCCCTGTGAGACCCTAAGAAGAGGATCCAGTTAATCTGTGCCCAGACTCTTGTGAGATAATAAATGCATGTTTTCTTTTAAGTCACTAAGTTTGTGGTAATTTTTTATGCAGCTGTGTTTAGGGATTTCCCAATACCACTCTCAGCTTCAATGATCACTAGAAGGACTCATAGAATTCAGCAGAGCCATTACACTCATGGTTACAGTTTATCACAACGAGCAGATACAGATTAAAATCATCAATGAAAAAAAGATGCATAGGGCAGAGTCGGGAGAGACCAGGCATCAGTTTCCAGTTGTTCTCTCACCGTAGAGTCATGTAGACAGCACTTAATTCTCCCAGCAATGATGAATGACAGCTCCCACAGAGTATTACCAAACAGGGAAACTCACTGAAGCCTTTATGTCCAGGGCTTTTATTGAAGGTTGGTTACCTAGGCATGGCTGACTGCCTGCATGGCTGACTCCAGTCTCCAGCACCTCCAGAGATTGAGATCATACTGGGTAGTACAAGGCCCCTGCCATCAATCACATTGTTAACGTGAACTATCTTACATGGCCCAAGGCCTCAGATAAACAAAGACACTCTTAACAGACAGGAGATTCCAGGAGATTAGAGGTTGTCTCCCAGTAGCCAGGCAAGGACCAAACCTTTCTTTGGAATGTGGAAGAATCAGACTACCTAAACCTGCTGAATCCTTTATAGCACAGCAGAAATAGATAACTAATAAAGATTTTGGTACCTAGAAATAGGGTGCTGCTGTGGAAGTGGTTTTGGAATAAGGTAGTGGGTGGAGGCTAGAAGAATTGTGATGAGCATCATAGAAAAAGTATAAATTGCTTTAAATAAGCCATTAATAGAAATCTGGACTTGGAGAATGCTACCGGTGATGGTTCAGAAGGAAGTGAGGACCATGTTATTAGAAAATGAAAGAAGGAAAGGCTGGGTGCAGTGGCTCATGACTGTAGTCCCAGTACTTTGGGAGGCCAAGGCAGGTGGATCACTTGAGGTCAGGAGTTCGAGACCAGCCTGGGCAAAATGATGAAATCCCATCTCTACCAAAAAAAAAAAAAAAGAAGAAGAAGAAGAAAAAAAGAAAAAAGAAAAAAAATACAAAAATTAGCCAGGCATGGTGGTGGGTGCCTGTAATCCCTGCTACTCAGGAGGCTGAGCCAAAGAAATCATCTGAACCCAGGAGGTGGAGGTTGCAGTGAGCCAAGGTCATGCCTCTGCACTCCAGCCTGAGTGACAGAGTGAGACACTGTCAGGAAAGAGAGAGAAGAAAGAAAGAGAAGAGAAGAGAAGAAGAAGAGGAGGAGGAGGAGGAGGAAGAAGAAGAAGAAGAAGGAGGAGGAGGAGGAGGAGGAAAGAAGGAGGAGGGGAGGAAGGCAGGCAGGCAGGCAGGAAGGAAGGAAG
>NC_045454.1:23074113-23096139 GCF_002776525.5 Piliocolobus tephrosceles | reverse complement strand
GGAAGAAGAAGAAGAAGAAGGAGGAGGAGGAGGAGGAGGGAAGAAGGAGGAGGGGAGGAAGGCAGGCAGGCAGGCAGGCAGGAAGGAAGGAAGGAAGGAGGGAAGGAAGGAAGGAAAGGGAAGAAAGGAAAGGGAAGGAAGGGAAGGAAAGAAGGAAGGAAGAGAGAGAGAGGAAGGAAGGAACAGGGACAGTAAATAAAGTAGAAATCAGGAGACATTCATGGGACTGGGGCCAATCAGACATCAGCATGGTGGACTAGCATCCAAGATGGAGCAATATTTGTCTCCACAGGAAGAGATGTGAATCACTGGGGATTAGACTGTGGTAGACAGACTGTAAGATCATCCTCAATAATCCCCAAATTCTAGTATTAATACACATTTAGAATCCCCTTCCCTTGAGTATGGGCAGGATCGGTAACTTGCCTTAACCAATAGAATAGGACAAAGGTGATGTGACATCATTCCCAGTACCATGTTACATTATACCATAGTACCATGTTACATTAAATAAGATTCCATCTCGCTAGCAGACTCACCCTTGGAACTCTGTCTCTTGCTAGCCATGAGGAAACAGATGACTATGTTAGAGAATCGTTAAGTTTCAAGAAATTGCAGGTGACTTCTATTAGCTGAGGATGCCTCACAGTGTCCAGATGCTTAGTCAAACATTGTTCTGGTTACTTCTATAAAGATGTTTTTGTGTGAGATTAACGTTGAAATCGATGGACTTTGAGCAAAGCAGATTGCCCTCCATAATGTGAGTGGGCCTCATCCAATGAGTTAAAGGCCTAAATAGAACAAAAATACTGACCTCCCCCAAGCAAGAAGGAATTCTGCAGCAGATGCCTTGACTTGAATTGAAATGTTAGCTCCCTCTAGGGCAGGGGGGTCCAATCTTTTGGCTTCCCTGGGACACATTGGTAGAAGAACAATTGTCTTGGGCCACATATAAAATACATGAATGCTAAGGACAACTGACAACCTAAAAATAAAAATCACAAAATAAAACTCAAAATGTTTTAAGAAAGTTTATGAATTTGTGTTGGGCCTCACTCAAAGCCATCCTGGGTCACATGCCCCATGGACTGTGGATTGGACAAGCTTGCTCTAGAGGGTCACTGTCCTGATGACCTTTGGATCTGAACTACAACACTAATTCTTCTCTGGGTCTCTGTGCTGCTGGCCCACCCCACAAATTTTGGACTTGTCAGCCTCTATAATCATGTGAGCTAATTCCTTAAAATAAATTTCTCTCTCTCTTCCTATATATATATATATATACACACACACACACACACATATATACACATATACATATGTGTGTGTATATATACACACACACACACACACACACACACACACGCATCCCATTGATTTTGCTTCTCTGGAGAACCCTGAGTAATAGAGTAAGGGAACAACAAATTGAATGATTGGGAATTTCCCATCAGGTACCACAGAGGCCAGAAGGCAGTGGAAAAACATTTCTAAATTGCTGAAAGAGGCTGGGGATAGTGGCTGAAGCCTGTAATCCCAGCATCTTGGAAGGCCGAGGTGGGTGGATCACTTGAGGCCAGTAGTTTGAGACTGGCCTGGGAAACATGGCAAAACTCCATCTCTACTAAAAACACACAAATTAGCCAGGCATGGTGGTGCATGCCTGTAATCCCAGCTACTCAGGAGGCTGAGGCATGAGAATTGCTTGAACTCTGGAGGCAGAGGTTGCAGTGAGCTGAGATCATGCCATTGCACTCCAGCCTGGGCAACAGAGTGAGACTCTGCCTCAAAAAAAAAAAAAGTGCTGAAAGAAAAGAACTGTTAACATGTTAACAAAGAATTTCATATCCAAAGAAAATGCCCTTCACAAATGAAGGTACAATAAGCACATTCTCAGATGAAGGAAAATGCAGAGAATTTGTCACCAGCAAACCTGCTCCAAAGAAATGCTGAAATAAATTCTGGCAGAAGGGAAATCAAACCAGTAAGTAACATGGAGCTTGAGGAATGAGGAAGAGCAACAAAAATGGAAAATATCTGGATAAATATAGTAGGTTATTTTTCTCCCTTTAAGTTTCAGAAAACTATGTGTGGTGGCTGGAAGCAAAAATTATAACATCATCTGGTGGGGTTTTAAAATTGTATGTACACACAACGCACATGGCAGCTACAACATAAATAAGGGCAAGGAGTCCTATCTGGGAATAAGGTTTCTCTGTCCTCCATATTGAATTGGTAGAAGGTGATGTCAGTGAAAACAGCAGAGTGAGAACATCCAAAGAGCCTCCCCTCCATAGAGGCAGTGAGAACATGGGTGAAATTTTTTAGAATCTGCTTTTTCAGGACTGTGGAGACTTACAGAACATTTATTTTTAAAAAATGGCTGAATCTCAGAGAGAACAGTGAGTTTTGCGGTGATTTAATTTGCCCTGTTCTCATCCTCCTGCCCTCACTCCATGGTAACCTTGAAAACCGGCAGATTGTTATCATGATGAAAACCAGCACACTGGCAGTCAGTCACTGGAGGGGCAAATGGAATTGGAGCTCCTTTCAAGTCCCCTTCTCAGAGAATTTTCATTATTTGACCTATCTCGTGGCTCCTTAAAAGACCCCAGTCTTAGGCTATATTTATTTGACTTGACTGGGATCCCAGGACAAATAGTTCTCCTTGCTATGTTGCCAGGCTGGTCTCAAACTCCCAGGTTCAAGTGATCCTCCTGCCTCAGCCTCCCAAAGTGCTGGAATTACAGGCATGAGCCACCATGCCTGGCCAGAATTTGCACCTTGAACTGGTTTAGATAGTGATCAAATGCCTTTGCTATCTATCGAGATGATCACACAGTTTTGCTCCTTTAGTGTGTCTATATGATGAAGTACACTGATTGGTTTTCAAATGGTAAACTAACTTCATGTTCCTGGTATGAATTCTACTTGGTCAGATGCATTGGACTAAAGGCTCTTTCTTCCCTTGTGCTTCTTGTACTCCATTAAGCCTCATTTCTTCTATTTCTGATTCACTTTTTCCACCCACATAATTGAGACACATCAAAATTTACTGAGTTATGCAAAGTACAGTGAACATGATAAAGTCTTTTGAGAATTAAACTCATGCTTTACAAAAAGAAATAATTTAGGCAAATAATACAAGGATTATATGTTATCACACTTTACAAGATACTGACAATTTCTTAAAGATATTTGAGAACACCACCCTTCACTGCCACAGCCAAATAAATGGCACTTGACAAGTAAAGTGAGATGTTTGAAACAGACTGTGACTACAGCACCCCACAAAATAACAAAGCTATGACCAACATTCGCTCTAAAGCTACTTCTGGACAAGATGCACTGGCTCACACCTGTAATCTTAGCACTTTGGAAGGCCAAGGTAGGTGAATCACTTGAGGGTCAGGAGTTCAAGACCATCCTGGCCAACATGGTGAAACCCTGTCTCTACTAAAAATACAAAAATTAGCCAGTCCTGATGGTGTGCACCTGTAATCTCAGCTACTTGGGAGGCTGAGACTGGAGAATAGCTTGAACCCAGGAGACAGAGGTTGCAGTGAGCCGAGATTGTGTCACTGCACTCCAGCCTGGGTGACAGAGTGAGACTCTGTCGAAAGGAAGGAAGGAAGGAAGGAAGGAAGGGAGGGAGGGAGGGAGGGAATGCCATCAACCAAAGTAGGTCACGCACTGTTCAAAAGGTGACATATATGCAGTCAACAAGCATATGAAAAGAAGCTCAACATCACTGATCACTAGAGAAAAGCAAATCAAAACCACAAAGAGATACCATCTCACACTAGTCAGAATGGCTGTTACCAAAATGTCAAAAAATAACAGGTGCTGGTGAGGTTGTAGAGAAAAGGGAGCCCTTATACGCTGTTGGTGGGAGTGTAAATTAGTTCAACCATTGTGGAAAGAAGTGGGACAATTCCTCAAAGACCTAAAAACAGAACTACTTTTCAACCCAGTAATCCCAATGTTGGGTATATACCCAAATGGATATAAATCATTCTACCTTAAAGACACATGCACTTGTATGCTCACTGAAGCACTAGTTACAACAGCAAAGATACGGAATCAACATAAGTGACCATCAATGACAGATTAGATAAAGAAAATGTGGTACATATACATCATGGAATACTATGCAGCCATCAAAAAGAATGAGGGCCAGGTGTAGTGGCTCATGCCTGTAATGCCAGTATTTTGGGAGTCCAAGATGGGCAGATTACTTCAGGTCAGGAGTTTGAGACTAATCTGTCCAACATGGCAAAACCCCATCTTTACTGAAAATACAAAAATTAGCTGAGAGTGGTGGCACATGCCTGTAGTCCCAGCTACTTGGGAGGCTGAGGCAGGAGAATGGCTTGAAACCGGGAGGCGGAGGTTGCAGTGAGCCAAGATCACACCACTGCATTCCAGCCTGGGTGACAGAGTGAGATCCTGTCTCAAAAAACAACAACAACAAAAACAAGATCATGTCCTTTGTGGGAAAATGGCTGGAGCTGGAGGTCATTAACCTTGGCAAACTAACGCAGGAACAGAAAACCAAATAATGCATGTTCTCACTAATAAGTGGAATGAGAACGCACGGACAGAGAGAGGGAAACAATACATACTGGGGGGCCTACTTGAGGGTAGAGAGTGGAAGGAGGGAGAGGATCAGAAAAAATAACTGTTGGGTGCTAGTATCTGGGTCACAAAATAATCTGTACAACAAACCCCCATGACACAAGTTTACCTATATAACACACCTGCACATGTACCCCTGAACCTAAAAGTAAATACATATATATATAAAAATATAATCTCACACACACACACACACACACACACCCCACAGACAGCAGTCAGACCCACAGGGAATGACACCAGGCCAGGGGCAGAGGGAAATGAGGGTCTTAAGTGCTGGCGAGCTAAGACTGCCAACAGGTGGTCAGTCTCACAGGAGGGGCTCCCACCCAGACGCAGATCTAGGCACAGCAGGCAAAACTGGGCAGGGCTTCACTGCAAAAAGGCAGTTGACTGTCAAGACACTCAGGAAGCAGGTGCAGTGACCCACACCTGTAATCCCAGCACTTGGGGAAGCTGAGGTAGGAGGATTGCCTGGGCAACATAGTGAGATGCCCATCTGCAAAAAATTTTCAAAAAATTAGCTTATGCTGGCCTGTAGTCCCAGCTACTCAGGAGGCTGAGGCAGGAGGATCACTTGAGCCCAGGAATTAGAGAATTCAGCAAGCTGTGATAGCACCACTGCACTCCAACCTGGGCAACAGAGTGAGATCTTGTCTCAAAAAAAAAAAAACAGAAAGACTCTCAGAAACACCCAGTGGGTTCCCTCCCCTTCTGGAATTGGAGAGCCTACACTGAGGAGAAATTCCTGGGAGGAGACCCCAACTTGATCAGGGCCAGGTACCTGGGAGTAAAGGAAGAAATTTAGAAGCTAGTCGGAGAGGGGACCAGAGAAAGAAAATAGCAGAAAGCACCGAAGAGATGACTGCACATATTTTCTAAGACTTTGTGATAAAATAAGAAAAGAGAGAAAGACACTCTGGCCCATCCTCAATATAGAAATTTCCTTCTAAAAATACAACTTCAACCACAGAAAAAGATTATGGTCAATCCTCACTCAAAAATAGAAAAAAGAAAGAAAAATGATCCAAATAACATACATTTAGAAGATAATATTTACCAGAAAAAAATGCAACTACAGGGTATATGAAAATATTAAACTAATATTTCAAAATGAATTACAAAAAATTAAGAAAATAGGAGAAGCTATGAAAGGAAGGCATAAGCACAAGCTAGAAAACTCAGAAATGAGACAGCCAAACAACAGGCAGATGTGAGAACAGTTTACAGAGCTCAGAAATAATTGGCAGAAACAAGAAAAAATGGAAGAAAATAAAACAGAAATGAAGAAAAGGATAGAAAGCATTAAGATAAAAACGATAAAAGTAAGCAGGCCAGGCATAGTGGCTCCCACCCATAATCCCAGCACTTTGGGAGGCTGAGGCAGGAGGATCACTTGAGCCCGGGAGTTCCAGAACAGCCTGAGACACGTAGCAATACCCCATCTCTACAAAACTTAAACAAAACTAGCCAGGTGTGGTGGCTCATGCCTGTAGTCTCAGCTACTCGGGAGGCTGAGGCAGGAAAATCACTTGAGCGAGGGAATTTAAGGCTGTAGTGAGCCATATTCACACCACTGCATTCCAGCCTGGTCCCAGAGAAAGATCCTGTCTCAAGAGAAAAAAAAAAAAATGTAAACAAAAGAGAGTCAATATATGTATAGAAAAAAATTAGAGCCTTCGTCCTTGCCAATCAATGTCCTGGCACATCGGTTTGTTGTTTCCAACTTTTTATTCCCAACAGCCATTCTGAATGGTTTTTTGGTTTTGTTTGTTTGTTTGTTTTTTGGAGACAGAGTCTCGCTCCGTCACCCAGACTGGAGTGCAATGGCATGATCTCAGCTCACTGCGACCTCCGCCTCCTGGGTTCAAGTGATTCTCCTGCCTGAGTCCCCCAAGTACCTGGGATTACAGGTGTGTGCCACCATGCCTGGCTAATTTTTATATTTTTGGTAGAGACAGGGTTTTGCCATGTTGGCCAGGCTGCTCTCGAACTCCTGACCTCAGGTGATCCACCCACCTTGGCCTCCCAAAGTGCTGGGATTACAGGCGTGAGCCACTGCACCCGGCCCTGAATGGGTTTTGAATGATCTTACACAGAATATATGATTTGGACCCTAGTGCAGCAGAGTCTTACATTGAAACAGAGTATTGGGTTACCGAAGGAAAGAAGGCAGAAGATGGAATTTGAGGTAATCAGCTTGAGAGAAAGACATATCTGCAGCTAACCTGAGTACAGCTGAAATCATCCCTTTCCTATGGAGTGCCCTAGTCCATGTCTTAACTGCAAATCGTAGGAGATGATCATTTCAGGAAGGCAAAGGTTTGTCATCTTTTTTTTTTGTTTTTTTGTTTGTTTGTTTGTTTTTCATTTTTGAGACGGAGTCACGCTCTGTCACCCAGGCTGGAGTGCAGTGGCCAGATCTCAGCTCACTGCAAGCTCCGCCTCCCGGGTTCACGCCATTCTCCTGCCTCAGCCTCCCGAGTAGCTGGGACTACAGGCGCCCGCCACCACGCCCGGCTAATTTTTTGTATTTTTAGTAGAGACGGGGGTTTCACCGTGTTAGCCAGGATGGTCTCGATCTCCCAACCTCATGATCCAACTGCCTCGGCCTCCCAAAATGCCGGGACGGCGCCCGGCCTGTCATCTTTGTTTTTAATCCCAAGATGGTGCCTACCATCAGTGATGACCTGCTGCAGTATCCTCATTCCAGTAATCAGTCCCTTAGCAGTGCGACTGTGATGACCGAAAGGAAGCCTCTGCCATTGTTTCTACCACGAGCTTTATCAAAACCAAGACATGGACCAGGGGCGGTGGCTCACGCCTGTAATCCCAGCTACTCAGGAGGCTGAGGCACAAGAATCGCCTGAATCCAGGGGGCGGAGCTTGCAGTGAGTCGAGATCATGCCACTGCACTCCAGCCTGGGTGACAGAGTCAGACTCGTCTCAAAAGAAAAACAAGACATGGTCTTCATAATCTACAGAGACTCCTCACTTGCGTATGTTGCAGGGAACACTCCTTGCAGATCAGAAACACTAGACTGAGATAGCTCATTTTTGGAAACTGCCCTTAAGAATGTCATGGAGGCCGGGCACGGTGGCTCACACCTGTATCCCAGCACTTTGGGAGGCCGAGGCAGGTGGATCACCTGAGGTCAGGAGTTTGAGACCAGCCTGGCCAACATGTGAAACCCCATCTCTACTAAAAATACAAAATTTAGCAGGGCGCAGTGGCGCATGCCTGTAGTTCCAGCTACTCAGGAGGCTGAAGCAGAATTGCTTGGACCCAGGAGGCGGAGGTTGCAGTGAGCCAAGATTGCACCATTGCACCCCAGCCTGGGTAACAGAGTGAGACTCTGCCTCAAAAAAAAAAAAAAAAAAAAAAAAAAAAGAAGAGTCATCGAAGTGAATTTTAATTAGGCACAATGATTGTTTTCATGGTTACCCTTGGACTAAATTTTAGGAGCTGGAATGAGTGAGACATGATTGAACAGAGAGGCCAGGATGGTGGGTTTAAAAGGGCTTCATCTCAGTTCTTTGCAAGTAGGAAGTGCCTATATTTATAATTTTCACTTATCAGAGTAAATTTAAAACTGATTCATTAAAAGATGATCTTTTTCAAGAATTCAAAGGACATAGAATTTTGAACAGAAACAGAAAGGAACAGAAAAATTCTTTTTGTTTTTTTTAAGACAGGATTTTGCTCTGTTGCCCAAACTGGAGTGTAGTGCAATCACAGCTCACTGTAGCCTCAAACTCCTGGGCTCAATCGATCATCTCATCTCAGCCTCCCAGGTAGCTGGGACCATAGGCACATGCCATCATGCCCAGCTAATTTTTTGTGTTTTTCATAGAAATGGGATTTCACCATGTTACCCAGTCTGATCTCGAATTCTTGGGCTCAAGTAATCTGTCCACCCTAGTCTCCCAAATTGCTGGGATTACAGGCATAAGCCACCACTCCTGGCCTGAAAAATATTTTTTTAATTTATTTTTTATTATACTTTAAGTTCTAGGGTACATGTGCACAACATGTAGGTTTGTTATATATGTATACATGTGCCATGTTGGTGTGCTGCACCCATTAACTCATCATATACATTAGGCATATCTCCTAATGCTATCCCTCCCTCCCCCATCCCGTGAACCCACAACAGGCCCTGGTGTGTAATGTTCCCCTTCCTATGTCCAGGTGTTCTCATTGTTCAATTCCCACCTGTGAGTGAGAATACGTGGTGTTTGGTTTTCTGTTCTTGCGATAGTTTGCTGAGAATGATGGTTTCCAGCTGCATCCATGTCCCTACAAAGGACATAAACTCATCCTTTTTTATGGCTGCATAGTATTCCATGGTGTATATGTGCCACATTTCTTAATCCAGTCGGTCATTGATGGACATTTGGGTTGGTTCCAAGTCTTTGCTATTGTGAATAGCGCTGCAATAAACATACGTGTGCATGTGTCTTTATAGCAGCATGATTTATAATCCTTTGGGTATATAGGATTATATATATTATATATATTTTACATATATTATATATATTTTATGTGTATATATATATATGGGAAGGCTGGGTCAAATGGTATTTCTAGTTCTAGATCCTTGAGGAATCGCCACACTGTCTTCCACAATGGTTGAACTAGTTTACAGTCCCACCAACAGTGTAAAAGTGTTCCTATTTCTCCACAGCCTCTCCAGCACCTGTTTTTTCCTGACTTTTTAATGACTGTCATTCTAACTGGTGTGAGATGGTATCTCATTGTGGTTTTGATTTGCATTTCTCTGATGGTGAGTGATGATGAGCACTTTCTCATGTGTCTGTTGGCTGCATGAATGTCTTCTTTTGAGAAGTGTCTGTTCATATCCTTTGCCCACTTTTTGATGGAGTTGTTTGTTTTTTTCTTGTAAATTTGTTTGAGTTCTTTGGTAGGTTCTGGATATTAGCCCTTTGTCAGATGAGTAGATTGCAAAAATTTTCTCCCATTCTGTAGGTTGCCTGTTCACTCTGATGGTAGTTTGTTTTGCTGTGCAGAAGCTCTTTCATTTAATTAGATCCCATTTGTCAATTTTGGCTTTTGTTGCTATTGCTTTTGGTGTTTTAGACACAAAGTCCTTGCACATGCCTATGTCCTGAATGGTATTCCCTAGGTTTTCTTCTAGGGTTTTTATGATTTTAGGTCTAACATTTAAATCTCAAATCCATCGTGAATTAATTTTTGTATAAGGAGTAAGGAAGGGATCCAGTTTCAGCTTTCTACTTAGGCTAGCCAGTTTTTCCAGCACCATTTATTAAATAGGGAATCTTTTCCCCATTTCTTGTTTCTGTCCAGTTTGTCAAAGATCAGATGGTTGTAGGTGTGTGGTATTATTTCTGAGGGCTCTGTTCTGTTCCATTGGTCTATATCTCTGTTTTGGTACCAGTACCATGCTGTTTTGGTTACTGTAGCTTTGTAGTATAGTTTGAAGTCAGGTAGCGTGATGCCTCCAGCTTTGTTCTTTTGGCTTAGGATTGTCTTGGCAATGCGGGCTCTTTTTTGATTCCATATGAACTTTAAAGTAGTTTTTTCCAATTCTGTAAAGAAAGTCATTGGTAGCTTAATGGGGATGGCATTGAATCTGTAAATTACCTTGGGCAGTATGGCCATTTTCACGATATTGATTCTTCCTATCCATGAACATGGAATGTTCTTCCATTTGTTTGTGTCCTCTTTTATTTCATTGAGCAGTGGTTTGTAGTTCTTCTTGAAGAGGTCCTTCACATCCCTTATAAGTTGGATTCCTAGGTATTTTATCCTATTTGAAGCAGTTGTGAATGGGGGTTCACTCACAATTTGGCTCTCTGTTTTTCTGTTATTGGTGTATAAGAATGCTTGTGATTTTTGCACATTGATTTTGTATTCTGAGACTTTGCTGAAGTTGCCTATCAGCTTAAGGAGATTTTGGGCTGAGATGATGGGATTTTCTAAATATACAATCATGTCATCTGCAAACAGGAACAATTTGGTTTCTTCTTTTACTAACTGAATACCCTTTATTTCTTTCTCATGCCTGATTGCCCGGGGCAGCACTTCCAACACTATGTTGAATAGGAGTGGTGAGAGAGGGCATCCCTGTCTTGTGCTAGTTTTCAAAGGGAATGCCCATTCAGTATGATTACTGGCTGTGAATTTGTCATAAATAGCTCTTATTATTTTGAGATATGTTCCATCAATACCGAATTTATTGAGAGCTTTTAGTATGAAGGGCTGTTGAATTTTGTCAAAGGCCTTTTCTGCATCTATTGAGATATTCATGTGGTTTTTGTCTTTGGTTCTGTTTATATGCTGGATTACGTTTATTGATTTGCGTATGTTGAACCACCTTGCATCCCAGGGATGAAGCCCACTTGATCATGGTGTAAAAGCTTTTTGATATGCTGCTGGATTCGGTTTGCCAGTATTTTACTGAGGATTTTTGCATCGATGTTCATCAGGGATATTGGTCTAAAATTCTCTTTTTTTGTTGTGTCTCTCCCAGGCTTTGGTATCAGGATGATGTTGGTCTCATAAAATGAGTTAGGGAGGAGTCCCTCTTTTTCAATTGATTGGAAGAGTTTCAGAAGGAATGGTACCAGCTCCTCCTTGTACCTCTGGTAGAATTCAGCTGTGAATCCATCTGGTCCTGGACTTTTTTTGATTGGTAGGCTATTAATTATTGCCTCAATTTCAGAGCCTCTTATTGTTCTATTCAGGGATTCAATTTCTTCCTCGTTTAGTCTTGGGAGAGTGTATGTGTTCAGGAATTTATCCATTTCTTCTAGGTTTTCTAGTTTACTTGTGTAGAGGTGTTTATAGTATTCTCTGATGGTAGTTTGTATTTCTGTGGGGTCGGTGATAATATCCCCTTTATCATTTGTTATTGCATCTATTTGATTCTTCTCTCTTTTCTTCTTTATTAGTCGTGCTAGCAGACTATCAATTTTGTTGATCTTTTCAAAAAAACAGCTCCTGGATTCATTATTTTTTGACGGGTTTTTGTGTCTCTACCTCCTACAGTTCTGCTCTGATCTTAGTTACTTCTTGCCTTCTGCTAGCTTTTGAATGTGTCTGCTCTTGCTTCTCTAGTTCTTTTAATTGTGATGTTAGGGTGTCAATTGTAGATCTTTCCTGCTTTCTTTTATGGGCTTTTAGTGCTATAAATTTCCCTCTACACACTGCTTTAAATGTGTCCCAGAGATTCTGGTATGTTATATCTTTGTTCTCATTGGTTTCAAAGAACATCTTTATTTCTGCCTTCATTTCACTATGTACCCGGTAGTTATTCAGGAACAGGTTGTTCAGTTTCCATGTAGTTGAGCGGTTTTGAGTGAGTTTCTTAATCCTGAGTTCTAGTTCGATTGCACTGTGGTCTGAGAGACAGTTTGTTGTAATTTCTGTTCTTTTACATTTGCTGAGGAGTGCTTTACTTCCAACTATGTGGTCAGTTTTGGAATAAGTGCGATGTGGTGCTGAGAAGAATGTATATTCTGTTAATTTGGGGTGGAGAGTTCTGTAGATGTCTATTAGGTCTGCTTGGTGCAGAGCTGAGTTCAATTCCTGGATATCCTTGTTAACTTTCTGTCTCATTGATCTGTCTAATGTTGACAGTGGGGTGTTAAAGTCTCCCACTATTATTGTGTGGGAGTCTAAGTTTCTTTGTAAGTTTCTGAAAACTTGCTTTATGAATGTGGGTGCTCATGTATTGGGTACATACATATTTGGGATAGTTAGCTCTTCTTGTCGAATTGATCCTGTTACCATTATGTAATGGCCTTCTTTGTCTCTTTTGATCTTTGTTGGTTTAAAGTCTGTTTTATCAGAGACTAGGATTGTAACCTCTGCCTTTTTTTGTTTTCCATTTGCTTGGTAGATCTTCCTCCATCCCTTCATTTTAAGCCTATGTGTGTCTCTGCATGTGACATGGGTCTCCTGAATACAGCACATTGATGGGTCTTGACTCTTTGTCCAACTTGCCAGTTTGTGTCTTTTAATTGGAGCATTTAGCCATTTACACTTAAGGTTAATATTGTTATGTGTTAATTTGATCTTGTCTTTATGATGACAGCTGGTTATTTTGCTCGTTAGTTGATGCAGTTTCTTCCCTACATCGATGGTGTTTCCATTTTGGCATGTTTTTGCAGTGGCTGGTACCAGTTGTTCCTTTCCATATTTAGTGCTTCCTTCAGGAGCTCTTGTAGAGCAGGCCTGGTGGTGACAAAATCTCTCAGCATTTGCTTGTCTGTAAAGGATTTTATTTCTCCTTCACTTATGAAACTTAGTTTGGCTGGATATGAAATTCTGGGTTGGAAATTCTTTTCTTTAAGAATGTTGAATATTGTCCCCCACTCTCTTCTGACTTGTAGAGTTTCTGCTGAGAGATCCACTGTTAGTCTGATGGGCTTCCCTTTGTGGGCAACCCGACCTTTCTCTCTGGCTGCCCTTAACATTTTATCCTTCATTTCAACTTTGGTGAATCCGACAATTATGTGTCTTGGAGTTGCTCTTCTCGAGGAGTATCTTTGTGGCGTTCTCTGTATTTCCTGAATTTGAATGTTGGCCTGCCTTGCTAGGTTGGGGAAGTTCTTCTGGATAATATCCTGCAGAGTGTTTTCCAACTTGGTTCCATTCTCCCCATCACTTTCAGGTACACCAATCAGACGCAGATTTGGTCTTTTCACATAGTCCCATATTTCTTGGAGGCTTTGTTTGTTTCCTTTTACTCTTTTTTCTCTAAACTTCTCTTTTCACTTCATTTCATTCATTTGCTCTTCAATCACTGATACCTTTTCTTCCAGTTGATCGAATCGGTTACTAAAGCTTGGGCATTCATCATATAGTTCTCGTGCCATGGTTTTCAGCTCCATCAGGTCATTTAAGGACTTCTCTACATTGGTTATTCTAGTTATCCATTTGTCTAATCTTTTTTCAAGGTTTTTAGCTTCTTTGTGATGGGTTCGAACTTCCTCCTTTAGCTTGGAGAAGTCTGATCGTCTGAAGCCTTCTTCTCTCAACTTGTCAAAGTCATTCTCTGTCCAGCTTTGTTCCACTGCTGGCAAGGAGCTGCATTTCTTTGGAGGGAGAGAGGCACTCTGATTTTTAGAATTTTCAGCTTTTCTGCTCTGTTTTTTCCTGTCTTTGTGGTTTTATCTACCTTTGGTTTTTGATTATGGTGATGTATAGATGGGATTTTGGTGTGGATGTCCTTTCTGTTTGTTAGTTTTCCTTCTAACAGTCAGAACCTTCGGCTGCGTTTGCCTGGGTATCAGCAGCAGAGGCTGCAGAAGAGTGAATATTGCTGAACAGCAAATGTTGCTGCCTGATCGTTCCTCTGGAAGCTTCATCTCAGAGGGGTACCCGGCCATATGAGGTGTCAGTCTGCCCCTACTGGGGGGTGCCTCCCTGTTAGGCTACTCAGGGGTCAGGGACCCACTTGAGGAGGCCGTCTGTTTGTTCTCAGATCTCAAACTCCATGCTGGGAGAACCACTACTCTCTTCAAAACCATCAGACAGGGACATTTAAATCTGCAGACATTTCTGCTGCCTTTTGTTTGGCTACGCCCTGTCCCCAGAGGAGGAGTCTACAAAGGCAGTCAGACCTCCTTGAGCTGCAGTGGGCTCCACCCAGTTCGAGCTTCCCAGCCTCATTGTTTACCTACTCAAGCCTCAGCAATGGCAGGCGGCCCTCCCCCAGCCTCGCTGCCACCTTGCAGTTAGATCTCAGACTGTTGTGCTAGCAATGAGGGAGGCTCCGTGGGTGTGGGACCCTCTGAGCCAGACACAGGATATAATCTCCTGGTGTGCCATTTGCTAAGACCCTTGGAAAAGTGTAGTATTAAGATGGGAGTGACCCGATTTTCCAGGTGCTGTGTGTCACAGTTTTCCTTGGCTAAGAAAGGGAATTCCCTTACCCCTTGCACTTCCTGGGTAAGGCAATGCCTCGCCCTGCTTTGGCTCTTGCTCAGTGGGCTGTACCCACTGTCCTGCACCCACTGTCCTACACACCCCAGTGAGATGAACCCGGTACCTCAGTTGGAAATGCAGAAATCACCCGTCTTCTGCATCGCTCACACTGGGAGCTGAAGCCTGGAGCTGTTCCTATTTGGCCATCTTGGAACTGCTGAAAAATATTTTTTTTTTTTTTTTTTTTTTTGAGACGGAGTCTTGCTGTGTCTCCTGGGCTGGAGTGCAGTGGCCGGATCTCAGCTCACTGCAAGCTCCGCCTCCCGGGTTCACGCCATTCTCCTGCCTCAGCCTCCGGAGTAGCTGGGACTACAGGCGCCCGCCACCTCGCCCGGCTAGTTTTTTGTATTTTTAGTAGAGACGGGGTTTCACCGTGTTAGCCAGGATGGTCTCAATCTCCTGACCTCATGATCCGCCCGTCTCGGCCTCCCAAAGTGCTGGGATTACAGGCTTGAGCCACCGCGCCCGGCCGAAAAATATTTTTTTTAAAAAAATTGTAATTCAAAGTCTCCCCTGAAATTAAAAATACGAGAAAAGACTTGAACCTTCATACTTACAGCGCACACCACATACCTGGGAAAATCAGTTCAGCATGGCCAGCATTGAGACATATTTTAGTAAAACGATGGAACTTTAAAGAAAAAAATCCTTTGGGCATTTGGGCAAAAGGACAAAGTAACTTTTTAAGGAGAAGAAAATCAGTTTGGCATCAAACTTTTCAACAGCAACCCTCAAAGGTAAAAGACACAGGAGTAACATATCTAAGATCCTCAAGGTAAGAAAATGTCCACTGAAGATCTTATCCTGAATAACTCTTGTATAAATTCATGGACTAACTCTATGAGCACACAAGATGCCAGATAAGCTCTTCCTTCTTCCTGTTTCCCCATGCCTTCCTGAGAGAGTTCAGTCCTAACTCAGCCATCAGGTATGGGAGAGCAAGGTAGTTGCCTGCACAGGAGGAGGGCAGGAACAGCAGTGAGGGCCAAAAATGGGGTGAGCTAACCCAAGTGGGGTGAGGAAAATGTTTGCAGAGGAGGGCATCCTAGCAGAACCTGAGCAGGAAAAGAAAGGCACCCACAAAAGGGGGCAACCTGGCATGGGTGCGAGCAAAAAGGAGAGAAAAAGTGTCCACACCCAGGCAGCCTGACCCAGGAAGTCAGAGCCTGAATAGAATTAGAAAGACAGTCTGGCTGGGATGTGAAAACCCATGCAAAGGAAGGAGACATCAGTGTGTGTGGAGGGAGGACAGGGAGGCATCTAAAGTAGGGAGTCAGAGGCCAACTAGGCTGAGAGTGTGCAGCAGACAACCTGCCCCAGGGAGTAGTCGCCCAATCGGGATGAGAAGGGCAGCAACAAAGGGGGCATCTTGGCATTGAGAGTGATTTTCCACGCTGAGTGAGAGGGGCATCTATGCAAGGCGTGAAGGTGGCAGTAAAGATGGGAGATTTGTTACATACAGGGAGATTATGCAAGTAAGTAAATACATTAAAGATAATAGGGACTGGGTTTCTCACTGTCAGAGAAAAGGGATACAAACATGGAAAAGGAGAAAACTAGAGTGAACTCTGTGGTATTGAACTGGAATTGGAGGTATCAGTGTATATGTATATATAGAGAGAAGAGTAGAGTAGATTGGATTGGATTAGATTGAATTGGATTAGACTAGATTGATAGATAGATAGACAGATGGAGGGGAGATAATGGATGGATGGATAGATCAAGCAATCAATGGATGATCAATCAATCAATAGAGTGATGGATGGATAAATGGACAGGTAGATGGATGAAAGGAAGGAAGGAAGGGTAGATGGATGGATGATGGATGGATGGGTGGTGGATGAATGGGTGGATGACGTATGAAAAGATGGATGGATGGATGCATGGATGCATGGGTAGATGGGTAGATTAATAGATGGATGGATGATGAATGAAAGGTTGGATGGATGGATGGATGGATGGATGGATGATGGAAGGATGCATGGATGGATAGATGGGTGGATGGGCAGATGGTTGGGTGGATGGGTGGGTGGTGGATGAATGGGTGGATGGTGAATGAAAGGATGGATGGATGGATGATGGAAGGATGCATGGATGGATGGATGGGTGGATGGATGGATAGATGGGGGATGGAATGATGGATGAATGGACGGATGGATGGATGGATGGGTGGATGGATGGATGAATGATGGATGGATGGACAGAAGGATGGATGGATGGGTAGACGGATGGATGATGGATGGAAGGATGGATGGATGGATGGGTGAGTAGGTATATGGATAAATGGATGATGGATGGATGGAAGGATGGATGGATGGATGGATGGATGGATGGATGGATGGATGGGTAGATGGAAGGATGGATAGATGATAAAAATGCAAATGTGTATATGTGTGCTAGGACAAAATGATGGGGTAAGGGTGCCAGGACAATATATAATGGTGATGTGTTTGATAGTGTAGACAAAATACAACCATCAAAAATAGAAGGGAGAATGTATAGAATAAACTCAAGCTGGGCATGGTGGCACATGCCTGTAGTCCGAGCTACTTGGGAGGCTGAGGTTGGAGAACCACTCAAGCCCAGGAGGTCGAGGCTGCAGTGAGCCATAATTGTGCCACTGCACTCCAGCCTGGGCAACAGAGTAAGACCCTATCTCTAATAATAACAATAGTAATAATAATAAACTTCTTGATTGTCTTATTACATTAACTGAGAGTAAACTAATTTTCTTTTAAAGTAGATGCTGGATAAAAGGGGAAAAAGAGAGAGGAAGAATTACAAGCTATTTAAAACATTGCTCATGATAGGGAAGCCAACGCAGTGCCAAAATAGGTAGGGAGGTGGTATTTAGGTTATTATGTAAAGGTATTACTATAAAGATAACCATTAGGAGACAAAACTCCAAGCCTTACTAAATATCAAAGGGAATATCAAGAGAGACAGAGAAAGGAAGAGAGAGTAAGAGAGAGAGAACAAAAAAAAGAAAAAGAAAGAAAAACTACAGAGAAACTAAATGCAGACGTTGCTCCTCTTAGGATGGGGTTACATCCTGACAAGCCCTTTCATCGTAAGTTGAAAATATAACAAGCCAGAAATGCATTTAATACATCTAACGTACTGAACAACATAGCTTAGCTTCACTGACCTTAAACACGGTCAGACACTTCCATTAGCCTACAATTGGACAAAATCATCTAAAAAGGCTTTATAATAAAGTAAGTGCTGAATATCTCATAGAAGTTATTGAACATTGTATTGCAGGTGAAAAAACAGAATGATTGTACGAGTACTCAAAGGATGACTTCTACTGAACGAGGATCACTTTTGCATCACCGTCAAGTCAAAAAAATTAAGTTGATCCAATGTACGTTAAGGACCTTCTGAATATGAAAATAAAGAAAAGGGTCACTGCATTCAGGCCAGCACCTGTCTCAAGTGAGACAGGACAACGAAAAATCACTGCTCACGTTCTTCCAAAGCACCACCCCAAGTGTGCCCGACATACCACCAAAGCCAGGTGCCCTGGGAAGTAGGCCATGTGACACACAGCAATGGCAGAAAGAAAAAAGTCCATGTCTCTTTTCAGGAACTAGATTTTCAAGACTAATCTTCAAAATCAAAATGTTGTAAAAGTTTGGTAAGAGTTTTCTACACAGCTATGATCTATTTTAGGAACAAACACCTTTTCAAGAGAATGCTTTCCAAGGAAAGAAGCTGATAGAAAGGGCAGAAATCCTCCTAGGATAGGATCACAAAGGACCCATATAAAAAATTCTTAAAGGAAAGTGACGTTACCTTTTCTCTGCCAGAAGGATCCGTGCTCCGAGGCTTGTGACGATGTCCAGGTCACCAGAGTATATGTTCACAGTAGTCTTGGCAGAAAAGGAAGTTGCAAATCATTTATCTATGAAACCAAAAAATAATATTCCTAAAAATGCTGGTTAGACTGCTAATTATTTAAGTCTATTTAACAAACCCGTTGCTCTTTATATTTTCTATTTAGGTGCTAACATCAACTATTTACATACAGCTGGAAATCTTTTTGAAGAATTAATTAACTAAGAGAGGGAAAAAGGAAAATAATTTCCTCCCACATTTAAGCAACTAGTATCTTCTCTTCCCCTCTGGTGACCTTGAGGGACAGAAGTTTCCAATAATCTCTGCAAGTGGCCATTCCAGGCACTGACAGGCTCATGTGCTGTGATCCGGTGTGACCTCACAGAAGCAAAAGGCTTGGCCCTTGCTGTTCACACCTGTCTTTTGTCCTAGATATTCCAGATGAATACAAACAGGACAAGACCAGTGAAAGACCCATCAAGAGATTACATCAGTGCTACAGGATGGCTAGATAAATCAGCTTTGGGAGTCTGAGGCCCTGGATGGGAGTCCATACGTCCTAAGTGTGAGGCCTTCACTGGCCTTCACTCTGCCTCAGATTCCTGACCTCGAGACCAGCTTCACAGTCACGCAACTCGCACAGTCACACATGGCCTGTCACTTAGAAGTACCCATCTATGGTGGCTCATGTCTGTAATCCCAGTGCTTTGGGAGGCTGAGGCAGGCGGATCACCTGAGGTCAGGAGTTCAAGACCAGTCTGGCTAATATGGCAAAACCCCGTTTCTACTAAAAATGCAAAAGAATTAGCCGGGCGTGGTGGCACATCTGTAATCCCAGTTACTTGGGAGGCTGAGGCAGGAGAATCACTTGAACTTGGAGGTAGAGGTTGCAGTGAGCTGAGATAGTGCCATTGCACTCCAGCTCGGGCAACAAGAGCAAAACTCCGTCTCAAAAACAAAACAAAACAAAAAAAAAAGTACCCATCTAACCTCATCTTTTCAGTCAGGTAATCCGGTAGAACTCTGCCTCTATCACCAACAGCCATTGCCCTCAACTCCTTCCCTAGTCCCATTAAACTATCATCATATCCTACTTACACCAGTCCTGATTTTAAGTCAACACGATTAGCATTGATCTAACACATGCCCTTTGCCAAATGCTGGAGTAAGTACAGAGGATACAAAGCTAAACAAGACAATGTTGGCTGAGTGCAGTGGCTCACACCTGTAATCCACACATTTTGGGAGGTCAAGATGACAGGATCACTGGAGCCCAGGAGTTCAAAACCATCCTGGGCAACATAGCAAGACCCATCTCTACAAAAAAGTAATAATAATAATAATAAAAATGTGACAGGCATTGTGACATGTGCCTGCAATCCCAGCTACTAAGAAGTCCAGGCAGGGGGATCACTTGAGTCCTGAAAGTCAAGGCTGCAGTGAACTATAATTACACCACTGTGCTCCAGCCTGGACAGCAGCGCAGTACCCTGTCTCTAAAAATAAAAAATAAAATAAAATTTAAAAGACGTTGCTCCTGCCTATGAGTAGCTCAGTAGGAAAGACAGACATGAAAAACAAATGGCCGGGTGTGGTAGCTCACACCTGTAATTCCAGCACTTTTGGAGGTTGAGGCATTTGAGCTTCAAGACCCAGCCTGGGCAACACGGTGAAACCCCATCTCTACAAAAAATACAAAAATTAGCCAGGCGTGGTGGCATGCACCTTGTAGTCCCAGCTACTTGGGAGGCTGAGGTGGTAGGATCACTTGAGCCTGGGAGTTCCAGACTGCACCACTGCAATCCAGCCTGGGTAACAAAGTGAGACCGTGTCTCAAAAATAAATAAATAAAAACAAATGACTATCACATACTGCAGTAACCACCTAAACAGACATGACTTAAAGATATTGATGGCACAGAGGAGGAAAGGGCCAACTCTGCTAGAGTGATTCAAAGAAGCTTCAGACCAAAAGAAATGGTATTAGCCAGGATATTCAAGAGTGATTATAAGTCTGCTAGGCAGTTGGGGTGGGGTGGCAGGGGGAAAAGACTAGCATAGGAAAAACCAAGAAGGCATGAAAGAGCGTGTCGAAGCCGGGCTCAGTGTTCACACCTATAAACCCAGCACTTTGGGAGGCCGAGGCAGGCAAATCACCTGAAGTCAGGAGTTTGAGGCCAGCCTGGCCAACATGGCAAAACCCCATCACTACCCAAAATACAAAAATTAGCCGGGCATGATGGTGCATGCCTGGAGTCCCAGCTACTCAGGAGGCTGAAGCAAGAGAATTGCTTGAACCTGGGAGGCACAGGGTGCAGTCAATTGAGATCACGCCATGGCACTCCAGCGTGGGTGACAGAGTGAGACTCTCAAAAAAAAAGAAAAGGAAAGAAAAAGCATGTGGAGATTGTCAAGCTGGTCAGGACAACCAAAGCATGTGAACAGTGTACATGGGAAGGATCTGAGAGAGTGGGCCCTGACCAGGAGACTCGGGTTCCGTGCTAAAGAGCTTAGACCTCATTCAAAGGCAGCCGCAGGGAAGAGGTTTCCAACAGAGGAGAGTGCTGTGGTCAGATTTCAGTTTTAAAATGATTGCTCTGCCAGGCGAGGTGGTTCACGCCTGTATTCCCAGCACTTTGGTAGGCTGAGGCAGGTGGATTACCTGAGGTCAGGAGTTTGAGATCAGCCTGGCCAATATGGTGAAACTCCACTTTATTAAAAATACAAAAAAATCAGCTAGGCGTGTTAGTGTGCTCCTATCGTCCCAGCTACTCAAGAGGCTGAGGCAGGAGAATCGCTTGAACCCAGGAGGCGGAGGTTGCAGTGAGCCAAGATCGTGCCACCATACTCCACCCTAGGCAACAGAGAGAGACTCCATCTCAAAGAAAAAATATAATAAATAAATAAATAATAAAAATAAACAGATCAGTCTTGGTTGGATGGAGTAGAACGAGACCAGCAAGAGACCGGTCAGGAGATTACAACAGAGCTGCAGCCTGGCTAGACAAGTCGGCCCTGGGGGTTTGCAGCCCTGGATTGAATGCAGGTCCATCACATCCTAAGTGTGAGGCCTTCCGAGGTCTCCAATTCCTGACCTTGGAACCAGCTTCATGGACATGTGACCTGCACGGTCACACACAGCCCGGCACTTCAAAGGGCTCTGTTGTCCCTATCTTAAAATTCTTAACAATTTTTAAACAAGAGGACCCACATTTTCAATTTATAGTAGGCCCTAAAAAGTATGTTGCTGGCCGGGCGCGGTGGCTCAAGCCTGTAATCCCAGCACTTTGGGAGGCCGAGATGGGTGGATCACGAGGTCAGGAGATCGAGACCATCCTGGCTAACATGGTGAAACCCCGTCTCTACTAAAAAATACAAAAAACTAGCCGGGCGAGGTGGCGGACACCTGTAGTCCCAGCTACTCGGGAGGCTGAGGCAGGAGAATGGCGTAAACCCGGGAGGCGGAGCTTGCAGTGAGCTGAGATCCGGCCACTGCACTCCAGCCTGGGCGATAGAGCAAGACTCCGTCTCAAAAAAAAAAAAAAAAAAAAAAAAGTATGTTGCTGGGCCAGGCGC
>NC_045454.1:23041026-23074013 GCF_002776525.5 Piliocolobus tephrosceles | reverse complement strand
AAAAAAAAAAAAAAAAAAAAAAAAAAAAAAAAAAAAAAAGGGCCAAATAAGTAAGTTGTAGAATTATTACTAAAGGAAACAAGAGGTTGAACTATTTGAAATCACCATTTCTGTAGTCAAAAATTGCCAAGTATCAGCCATCTCATATGGCTCAACTCAACACTTCTTCAAAATATAGGTAGTTATTAAAAAGGCAACATTATCCAAAAACATGACAGTGGCAAAAAGAACATTACTCATTAAAAAAAAGGAAGCAAATTTAGGAATCTTAAAAGGGCATCGTTTATTACTCTTGTGATGAGAGAAAAATAAATAAATATTAATTTTTTAAATACAATAATTCCAGAAAAAAGCAAACATTTTACTAGAAGACATCACAAGAATGGAACAAGAAAAGCAATAAATGAACAAACATCCTCACAAAAACCATAGCTGAAGAACATATGTATGGGTAAAGAAACAAATACTATAATAAAGATAGTTTTATGTTTGAATTACAGGCATATTATAGCACATGTTCAATAAGACAAAATGGCAATTTATTAAAACATGAATTCTACTTGATAAAAAAGCAAATTAGTGACTGGGTAATTCCTCTATTTATTATTTATTGAGCTAATAACAAATGCACAAAGAAATGAGACAGAAGGTTTTAAAACCTATTGGAGCCCTCTTTGTGGAACTGGGCCAATCAGATCTTGCAGGCAGTTCTAACTCACGATATAAAAAGCCCTCTGGAGCATTCAGATGGGCTTTTTAAAAAATATACACAGCTGCTTGACACCAGGACGCCACGATGGGGTAGGTTAAATGGCTACCAACAGATACAAAGCCCCCAGCACTTTTTAATTCCTTAATCTTTTTCATTCTAGGTCTAACGATACACTTAGAATGGATAGGAGTTGAGGGATGGGTTTTGATTCCCTCCCCCACCTCAAGAATATTAGCAGATGCAGGAGACGACAATTAAGGTGTCAACATAAGGAAAATCAAAACTAAAAAGTAACCAAAGAGTTTAGATGATTTGGGTCTATCCTCAGAGCTCAACCCCGTTTATCAGAAGCATTTGACGCAGTGATTGTTCCTTTCTTCTTAAAATACTGTCTCCCTGAGGCTGCTGGCTTGCCATACTCACCTGGTTTTATTTCCGTTTTCAAGGACCTCTACCTCTCTGTTTTTCTTGCTGAATCCTCTTCCCCTTCGCAGCTTCTAACTGTTGGAGCTCCCCAAGGCTCAGTCTGAAGACCTCTTGTCACCCTCCAACACCTGGAGGATTTCATCCAGGCCTGTAGCTTTAAATGCCACCTCTACTCTGAGTACTGCACATGTATCTGTCCAGCCCCTCCTGGTACCCTGAGCTCCACACATGCCTAGCAAGCCACAGACGCTGCATTTTTACTTGCATGTGTGATATGGTTTGGATGTGTGTCTCCTCCAAATCTCATGTTGAAATGTGATCCCTCACGTTGGAGGTGGGGCTGGGTGGGAGGTGTTTGGGTCGTGGGGGTGGATCCCTCATAAACGGCCTAGTCCTATCCTTGCTGTAATGAGTGAGTTCTCACTCTGTTAGTTCACGTTGACGTGCAGACATGCAGGTGCCAATGGACTAAGCTGATTGTTTCAAGGAACCTGGTGCCTCCTCCCCTCTCTCTTGCTGCTTCTCTTGCCATGTGACACATGATATAAAAAGCCCTCTGGGGCATTCAGATGCGCTTTTAAAAAAATATACACAGCTACTTGACACCCGGACGCCACAGTGGGGTAGGTTAAATGGGTGGAAGTTTCCCGAGGCCCCACCAATAGCCAAGCAGATGCTGTGCCATGCTTGTACAGCCTGCAGAACTGTGAGCCCAAGAAACTGCTTTATCAATTACCTAGTCTTGGATATTCCTTTATAGCAACACAAAATGGACTAATACAATGCCTAATGGGTATTTCAAATTCCATATGATTAAAACAACGCTCGATGCCCCCAATCCACTTTTCCAGTCTTCCCCATTCACTGATGAGACTTAACACTGGGAGCCATCCATCACAGCCCATCTCCAATTCATCAACAAGCTCTATGACCTCTACCTTCAAATCGAATCCTGAATCCCACCTTGTATCACCATCTCCACAAAGATTACCCCCTTCTAGGGACAGCTGTCTGTCACCCGCATCTCTACAATAGCTTCATGACTGTTACCTGCTCCCTACTCACCACTCCCAGGTTCTGAGAAAGCAGCCAGAGTTTTTTCTTTTTCTTTGTTTTTTGTTTTGTTTTTGAGATAGAGTCTCACTCTGTCGCCCAGGTTGGAGTGCAGTGGCGCGATCTGGCTCACTACCTCTGTCTCCAGGGTTCAAGCAATTCTCCTGCCTCAGCCTCCCGGGTAGCTGGGATTACAGGCATGCACCCCCATGCCCGACTAATTTTTGTATTTTTCGTAGAGACGGGGTTTCACCATGTTGGCCAGACTGGTCTCAAACTGCTAACCTCAGGTGATCCACCCACCTCTAAGTCCAAAGTGCTCACATTACAGGCGTGAGCCACTGGGCCCGGCATCCTTTTTATAATCAGATCACATCATCATTCTCCCACAGAAGCCCTGCAATGGTCTCCCACCACCCTCGGAACAAACCCCACTACGTCAAGACATGGGAGCATAAACTGTTATGATTACATTGGAGGATGATGCGGCAATGCCGAGTAAACCTGAAGATTAGAACACCTTCTGGCCTCGATATTCTTTATCCCGGTATCTCCCTGAGAAAAACGCTTGCACAGATTCTATACAGAGGTGCTCACTGCAGAACCATTTATCAGAGTGAAAAGGTATAAAACACTGATTATTCCTCAGTAGAGACATTGATACGAAAATTAGGTTTGTTCCACATGGTAAAATGCTGGCACTAGTCAAAAGAAATAAATTAAGTCTACGCATACGGTGCTAGAGTTAATGATTTTTGATGTTTGGCCACTGACAGCTTCCAAGCCACATCACTGGCCCTTCCCCTTTTGCCCATACCCAGGCAAATCTATAAGAAAGCTTGTGTTCTCTATCCCTTCTCATGGGCAGAGAAGTCTAAACCATGCACACTCCTGCATGGAGCCCTCCCACCCCACTTCTAACCACACTAAAAACCAGAACCACCGCCTCCCACCCTCACTCTTTCACTCCAAACCAAAGTCAAAGCCCTTCAAGAAATATTTGTGCTGTTGACTATGTGAGCAATCAATTGCATTCCATATCCATTGGTACCTGTGTGTCAGCGTAGGCACCCTGACATCCATAAATTCCAGGAGGTGGGGGGGCTGGGGGATTGCCCAGCGTCCAGCAAGAAATGCTAACTGCCTAAATAAAACATATACCAGGCCAGGTGAGGTGGCTCACACCTGTAATACCAGCATTTTGGGAGGCTGAGCCAGGGAGATTGCTTGATACCAAAAGTTCAAGACCAGCCAGAGCAACAGAGCACGACCCCATCTCTACAGAATTTTAAAAAATTAGCCAGGCATGGTGGCATCCACTTGTAGTCCCAGCTGTTCATGAGGCTGAGGTAGGAGAATGGCTTAAGCCCAGGAGTTCAAGGCTGCTGTGAGCCTTGATCATGCAACTGCACTCCAACCTGGGCAACAGAGCAAGATCCTACCTCAAAAAAAAAAAAAAAGAGAGAGAGTTAGATAAGCCTCTAAAACATAATGTTGATTGGGGAAAAAAAAGTTGCTACAGGATACTGTACGGTATCATTTGTGTAATAATCTGTTCTAGTTCTAGGGGTTCTGTTTTGCTTTAAAGTCTATTTTGTCTGCCATTAATCTTTCCTTCAGTGAGAATTTGTTTTAAGTATCCTGCATCATCATTGTATTTTCAACCCTTGTGTATACTGAGACTTTAGATGTCCTCCTTGTAATTGGCTAATTTTTAAAATGACTTTATTGGGTTTGTTTGTTTTTGGTGTTTTGTTTGTTTGTTTTGGGGTTTTTTTGTTTGTTTTTTCTGAGACAGGGTGTCACTCTGTCACCCAGGCTGGAGTGCAGTGGCAAGATCTTGGCTCACTGCAACCTCTGCCTCCTGGGTTCAAGCAATTCTCATGCCTCAGCCACCTGAGTAGCTGCGATTACAGGGATCCATCACCACGCCCGGCTAATTTTTGTATTTTTAGTAGAGACAGGGTTTCACCCTGTTGGCCAGGCTGGTCTCGAACTCCTGACCTCAAGTGATCACTCACCTCAGCCTCCCAAAGTGCTGGGATTACAGGCGTGAGCCACCATGCCTGACTGATTTTTGTTTTTCAGCTGGAATATTTATTCACACTTAACTGTAATTTTGTATATAGATACATTTATTCCCACTATCATCCTATCAATGCCTTTTCTCTTCATTTTTGCCTTTTGAGGGGATCTATTTCCTATCTTCTCATTCCATTGTTTTCCTCTACTAGTTAGGCAATTATAGACTATGTTCTTTTAGAAGTAACCCTAGAAATTTCAACATCCACAACTAACTTATTCAGTGTTAGCTTGGTCTATATATTTACCCTCCTCCCAAATGACACAGAACTTCAGATCACTTTAACCTTAATTACTCCCATGCCAGACGTATAAGCTATTGCTGTAATACAATTTTATTTTATTTTATTTATATTTTTTTGAAATAGAGTCTCACTCTGTTGCCTAGGCTGGAGTGCGGCGGTGCAATCTCAGCTCACTGCAACTTCCACCTCCCAGGTTCAAGCGATTCTCCTGACTCAGCGTCCTGAGTAGCTGGGATTACAGTCGCATGCCACCACACCCAGCTAATTTTTGTATTTTCAGTAGAGACAGGGTTTCGCCATGTTGGCCGGGCTGGTCTTGAACTCCTGACCTCAGGTGATCTGCCCACCTCAGCCTCCCAAAGTGTTGGAATTACATTAACCCCAAAGCCCTTACTATTGTTATACACAGGTGTGCTTGTCTGGGTATTATTACCCAGACATAATAAATTATAATATAATAAATTATAATATTACCCACATATTTATTATTTTCCTCATTCTTCCTTTCTTCTTATACGTCAGACTTTCAGCTGGGATCATTTTACTTTTATCTAAAATTCATTCTTAGATCATTGCTGTTCAATAGAAATATAACATGAGCTCATGTGTAACTTTAAGTTTTCTGGTAGCAAAATTTCAAAAAATTTTAAAGAAACAAGTGAAATCAATTTTTTGCATTGTCTAAGGTAAATTTATTTTGCTGTTTTAAAACAAGCATGCATTTCCAGTTTCCAATATGACAAGGACAGGCACTTAAAATACACACTCAAAATTAATTTTGAGTCAGGCAAAATTAATTTTAATAAAACAAAAATATCCCGTGACAAAAGCTTGACTCGATGTACTTTTTCTTAATTAAAACAAAAGTGTCTATGAATTATCTGTGCTCAAAGATTACTCTGTCATTGCTAACAAATTAGTATGCCTCTATTTCCAAGATAAAACAAGAAGGAGTTCTCTTGGGAAACTGTCGTGTTAACAGACAGCTGTGTGTGAACATAATGAATGCTGAATTCTGAAGGATTCAGGTCAACCTGACAACTGAGTTTTACTTATGCTAATCAATTTCATGTCCACTCTCTTTATAGGCTTTTAAGCTGTACTATTTACTGTACTGTTTATTATTATATATCTCATGGGCAGTCCTCAGATTTTCAGAGGAACTTTTCTGACATCAGAGCTCCAGCTTTTAGCCCATTGGTGAGCCAGAGCTGGTTAGCATAAATGTGCATTGTGAAATATCAGGAAGTTTGTGAGTTCAACCACTGGTATTAGGTTGATGCAAAAGTCATTGCGGTTTCTGCTATTGAAAGTAATGGCAAAGACTGCAATGACTTTTGCAGCCACCTAAAATAGCTTGAAATTGGCCATGGTGGGAGTATTTCCCCCACAGAACCAGTGAACACTACCAGTCAGGGCTTGTTTTTTGATTACACCACTGGCACTACTATTTTAAATCCCTCCCTATTTGCACTGCTGGTTTCCCATTGCAACTTTTTTTTTTCTTTTTTTTTTCTGAGACTTGCTTCTGTTGCCCAAGCTGGAGTGCAGTAGAGTGATCTCAACTCACTGCAACCCCTGCCTCCTGGGCTCAAGCCAACCTCCTACCTCAGCCTCCCAAGTAGCTGGGACTACAAGCATGCACCAGCACACCCAGCTAATTTTTGTATTCTTTGTTGAGATGGGGTCTCACTATGTCACCCAGGCTGTCCTCAAAACTCTTGAGCTCAGACGATCCTCCCACCTCGGCCTCCCAAAGTGCTAGGCTAATAGGCATGAGCCACCACTCCTGGACAGTTGTTCTTTTTCAATATTATTTTGGCTATTTCGATATCTCACACTTTCTGATTTCAAAACTACTGGAATCAAAACAGTGTGGTACTGGCATCAGGAAAGACGTACAGACCAATAGAACAGAATAGAGAGCCCAGAAATAAACCATATATGATCAACTGATTTTCAGCAAGGGTGCCAAGACCATTCAATGGGGAAAAGACAATCTTTTTAACAAATGGTGCTGAGAAAACTGGACATTCACAAGTAAAGAATGAAATTAGACCCTTACCTTACATCACATATAAAAATTAACTCCAAATGGATCAAAGACCTACATGTGTGAGCTTCAACTATAAAATCCTGAGAAAGAAACAGGAACCAAAAGGAAGAAGTAACCCCAGTGTCCATCAATAGATGAAAGGATGAACAAAATGTGGTCTATACGTGCAATGGAATATTGGTTGGACATAAAAAAGAATAAAGTTCTGATACGTATTTTCAACATGGATGAACCTTAAAAACATGCTGAATGAAACACAGCAGACATACAAGGACACATATTATATAATTCCACTTATTTGGAATATTTAGAATAGGCAAATTCGTAGAGACAGAAAAACAGGGGCTATGATGATGGGAGAATGGGGCTGCATTGTTTACTAGGTACAAAGATTCTATTGAAGGTGAAAAAGATGTTTGGAAATAGTGGTTATGGTTGCACACATTGTGAATGTAATTTACGCCACTGAACTGTACACTTAAAAATTGTTAAAGTAGCCAGGCGCAGTGGCTCACACCTGTAATCCCAGCACTTTGGGAGACCGAGCTGGGTGGATCACCTGAGGTCAGGAGTTCGAGACCAGCCTGAGCAACATGGTGAAACCCTGTCTCTACAAAAAAAAAAACACAAAAATTAGCCGGGCGTAGTGTAATCCCAGCTGCTCAGGAGACTGAGGCATGAGAATCGCTTGAACCCAGGAGGCAAAGGTTGCAGTGAGCCGAGATTGCATCACTGCACTCCAGCCTGGGTGACAAAGCGAGACTGTCTCCAAAAACAAAAAAATGGTTAAAGTAACAAATTTTATGTTATAAATCCATATATATCATGTATGTATTATATATATTCGTAGAATCTTTATGTAAAAGCTTATCATTCTTTATTATTAATATTATTTATTTTGATGCTCAAATTCTCCCAGATCAGGCCAGTGGCAACTCTGCCAAACTGGTTCCTGCATCCTTTGGACATGGCTATATCATCTTTGAGGACTTCCTTATTTTCTTCTTTCCTTTTTCGCAGCTGTATGTACACACACACGTACACACACATATCTATATAATGGTTCTTCAGGCTGTACAGGAGGCATATATAACATTTTATATATGTACATATATATACTTAGATACATATATATGTACAGGAGGCATATATAATGTTATGTATTATATGTACATACATGTGTGTATATATATAAAACATTTTATATGTGTACATATATGTATAGATACATATATATGTATAGGAGGCATATATAATGTTATATATAATATACATGTACGTGTGTGTGTGTGTGTGTGTTTATTGCAAAAAGGGAAAGAAGACCATAAGGAAGTCCTCAAAGATGATATGGACATGTCAAAAGGACACAGGAACCAGTCTGGTGGAATTGCCACTGGCCAGATATGGGAGAATCTGAGCATCAAAATAAATGACATTTATAATAAAGAATGAGATGCTTTTACATAAAGTAAGATTCCATGAATATACACTGAATGATATGGTTTAGATCTGTGTCCCTGACCAAATCTCATGTCGAATTATAATCTCCAACGTCAGAGGTAGGGCCTGGTGGGAGGTGATTGGATCAAGGAGGTGCATTTCTTATGAATGGTTTAGTACCAGCCCCTTGGTGCTGTTCTTGTGATAGTGAGTGAGCTCTTGTTAGATCTGGATGTTTAAAAATATAGCACCTCTTCTCTCGCTCCCCCTCTCTTGCTCCTGCTCCTGCCATGTAAGACGTGCCTGCTCCCCCTTCACCTTCCACCATGATTGTAAGTTTCTTGAGGCCTCCCCAAAAGCCAGGAAGACACCAGCATCATGCCTCCTGTATAGCCTGCAGAACCATGAGACAAGTAAACCTCTTTTCTTTATAAATGACCCAGTCTCAGGCATTTCCTTATAGCAATGTGAGAATGGACTAATACACTGATATAAATAAATAAACAGCAGAAATGCATCTAATACACATAGAAAGAATGATGGAATTAGAAAGCCACCATGCGCGGGGCTTAACAGTAACAATTGATTCAGGCAAGAGTGATCAACAGTCTAAAACGAGTGAGGAAAAGTTTGAGTAACATAATATTTACAGAGCCTCTATGTACTCCCCAGAAGATACTTAATAATTAGAAAGAATGCAGTTACAGTGGTGTGTGTGTGTGTGTGTGCATACATGCACACAGGCATGTATATGTACACAGTCATGCACAACATGCAATATTTTAGTCAATGACAGGCCACATTTTTACTGTAACTGCTATGTTTAGATATGTTTACATACATAAATACTTACCATTGTGTTACAGTTGCCTAAGCATTCGGTACAGTGCCATGCTGTACAGGTTTAGAGCCTTGGAGCCATAAGTTATACCATAGAGCCTAGGTGTGGAGTAGTCCCTACCACCTAGGTTTGTATAAGTCCACTCTATGATGTTCTCACAATGACGAAATCCTCTAATGACAGATTCCTCAGAAGGCATCACTTTCATTAAGAGAAGATATCCCTAGCCACCTACCCACTGAACTATATCCCTGTAAAACCCTAACCCCTGAGCCTTTGGGAAGACTGATTTGAGTGATAGCTCCAATCTCCCATGTGGCCAGCCTCGCATTAATTAATTTAAGCAACACATGACTATATATCCATCAAGACAGAGAAAGAGAAAAGATAAAACAAATGTATTAGCCTGGCACAGTGGCTCACACCTGTAATCCCAGCACTTTGGGAGACTGAGGCAGCAAGATTGTATTTATTTATTTATTTTGAGACACGGTCTCACTGTGTTGCCCCAGTCTGGAGTGCAGTGGCGCAATCTCAGCTCACTGCAGCCTCCACTTCCTGGTTTCAAGTGATTCTCCTGCCTCAGCCCCAAGTAGCTGGGATTACAGATGTGTGCCACCATGCCCAGCTAATTTTTGTATTTTTAGTAGAGATGGGATTTCACTGTGTTGTCCAGGTTGGTCTCAAATCCCTGACTTCAAGTGATCCTCCCACCTCAGCCTCCCAAAGTGCTGGGATTACAGGCATGAGCCACCATGCCCAGCCATTATTATTATTATTATTATTATTATTATTATTATTATTATTATTATTATTTTGAGACAGAGTCTCACTCTGTCACCCAGGCTGGAGTGCAGTGGCACAATCTCAGCTTACTGTAACCTCCACCTCCTGGGTTCAAGTAATTCTCCTGCCTCAGCCTCCCGAGTAGCTAGGATTACAGGTGTCTGCCACCATGACCAGCTAATTTTTGTATTTTTAGTAGAGATGGGGTTTCACCATGTTGTCTGGATAGGTCTTGAAGTCCTGACCTCAAGTGGTCCTCCCACATAGGTCTCCCGAAGTACTGGGATTACAGGCATGAGCCACCATGTCCAGCCAAAAATGTACTAAAAAAAAATTAGTTGAGTGTGGTGGCATACACCAGTGGTCCCAGCTACTCCAGTAGCTGAGCGGTAAAGCATATTGGAGATTTTTTGTATTAATCTTACAACTTTTCTGTAAGTCTGAAATTATGGCAAAATGAAAAGTTCAAAATAAAAGATAAACTTCAAATAAAGACATTTTAGATAAACATAGACGACGAGATTTCAGGATCAGCAGACTTAACCAACGAACATTTTAAAGTACATATTTTAAGCAGAAAGAAAATGATTCCACATGGAATGTCAGAGATACAAGAGGGGTGAAGAGGAAAGAAAGTGGTGAGCAGGTTGTCAGTGTAAATGAATGCCAACTTCATAAAATACAGCCTGTCCTCAAATCACGTTGTTTCATTATAATGATGAGAAAAAATAATCACTTCCCAGCCAGAGCCACTGTCAGTGTAATGTCTACACATTCTCCCTTTATCTGCATGGGTTTTCTCCGGGTCCTCTGGTTTACTCCTGCATTCCAAAGATGTGCATGTTAGGTTGACTGGCATATGTACAATGTCCCAGTCTGAGTGAGTGTGAAACCACCTTTGCAAAGATGATGGCAGTGACAGAAGCCTAGCATGGCTGACTCCATCTTGCCTCCAGCCTCACAGGCTGGCTGTTCTCACTCATTCCTGGGCAGAAGCCAGGCTAACTGCGGGAGGAATTTATTTATAGTTTAAAGCGAGGATGATAATAGCCTTTCCCAAAACTAAACCACCTTTATAAAACTAATGAAAGACCACAGTGTTAGGATTATGGGAGGAGCCCAAATTCTGCTAAGATGTAGGCATACTTAAACAATAGCCAGCCATTGTTTTGGAGGTTACAAGATTCATGCAAGATTTCACAAGATTTGAGTGACTTCCCCAATTACTCCTATAGATAAGGTCACTGTTGTAGAACCTAAAGTTGGCCTTTCCAGATGCTTTTTGGACTTTCACATTTCTGACAACCGGCTGACTCACCCAGATGAGGACTCATGACTCAACTGGTTCTGTGGCCCCCACCCAGAGGTAGACTCAGCACACAAGGACTGTTTGCCACACTCCTATTATTTCATCCCCAACCAATCAACATTCCCCATTCCTTAGCCCCCTGCCACCAAACTATCCGTGAAAAACTCTAATCTCTGAGCCTTTGGGGAGACTGATTTGCGTGATAACTCCCATTCTCCTTGTGACTGGTCTTGTGTTAATTAAATTCTTCCTTTACTGCAATACCATGGTCCCAGTGAACTGGTTTTGTCTGTGCAGGGGGCAGGAAAAACGCACAGGGTGATCACAAGTATGGGTGTCTGTGCGAGCATGCACGCCAGCAGGAGGGTGTCTTATCCCGGGTTGATTCCTATCTTGTGTCCTGAGCTGCTGGGATAGGCTCCAGCCACCGAAACCCTGAACTGGAATAACTGGGTAAATATTATCTTACTTGTTTTTATTAATCTTTCTCAAATGTGTGTATAGCTCACACTTATTTCCATGTTTAATATTAAGAGTATTTTGGTCTTTATTTAAAAGTTTTGTTATATTTTTGTGACCAGAAATATGCCATAGGAACTTAACTCTTGTTTAGATCAATTAGCCTATGGTAAAATTAGTTTCGTCATACGTCATTTCGCTAAAGATAGAAGTTTCCAAGAATCTGTTGAAGACGTTAAGTAGGGACTTACCATAATTATAAAAATGATTCTGGGGGGATTTAAATATATATAAAGTAAGACAGACAATAATAATAGCATGTAAGTCATAATGGGAAATAAATGAAGTTAATGTGCTAGAAGGTAGATATATTTGTTCAGGTGGATAGTAAAGGATTTGACGAACATCATACTTTCATAAATTTTCAAATAATGTATAATTCTAGGGTAACCACTCTAGGAGAGTGGAGGAGGGTGATAAAAATCATTTTTTAAAATCCATTCAAAAGAAGTCAAGAGAAAAGAAAAAAAAAAATCCAAAAGAAGAGAAGAAGGAAAATGAGACATAGGAACCTTCACTCTACAACTTCCCGGGTGATTCATTGGTATACTAACCCATCGTGATGAATTCATGAGATGTGCTGCAATTCTGTTGTTACTAATAATAGCTGTAACTGTAATAGGTCCATTGCCCAACGCACCCAGCAAGTCAATACACAGAGACATCAGTTTGCAGCGGAGAAAAAGGTTTAATGGTAAGGTCACAAAATGAGGAGATGGGAGGAAACCTCATATCCATCTCCCTGAAGAATTTGGGGTTAGAGTTTTGGAGCAGGCTAACGTGTGCAAATTGCTGATGGGTGGAAAAGTGCAGGGTGAAGTCGTGGGGCAGGGAGAGGAAGAAGCTGTGTTCTCACGCTTATCCCAACCCTTTGTGAGGTCTTCAAACTGGTTGCTAGAATTTCGGGTCTGAAAAACATCATAAGCCATCCTTAAACAAAAGCCTTATGAGTCTAATGTCTGAGGTCCTGTCTATAGGAGCAATGGGGTGCCAATGATCAGGATCTAGCACCACGTGACTTTCAGCTACAAGGAAGTGGGCCAAAGTGCAGCCTGATTGATGCTTAATTATAACTATATTTCTGTCCATAACCAGACATGCAATTCTTGCCACCCCTGTGAGGATGGTTATATGGTTTGGCTCTGTGTCCCCACCCAAATCTCATGGCAGATTGTAATTCCCATGTGTTGAAGGTGGGACCTGGTGGGAGGTGACTGGATCATGGGGGTGGTTTCTAATGGTTTAGCACCATCTCCTAGTGCTGTGTTGTGATAGCATTCTCACGAGATCTGGTTGTTTAAAAGGGCATGGCAACTCCCCCCTCAAGCTCACTCTCTCTCCTGCCTCCATGTGAAGAAGGTTCTTGCTTCCCGTTTGCCTCCTGCCATGATTGTAAGTTTCCTGAGGCCTCCCAGCTGTGCTTCCTGGCAAGCCAGCAGAACCGTGAGCCAATTAAACCTCTTTTCTTCATAAATTACCCAGTCTCAGGTAGTTCTTTATAGCAGTGTAAGAACAGACTAATACAGATGGTTTCAATAATTTCTCAGAAATGCTACTAAATAATATCAGTCCATTTCAAGCCAATAGAAGCAGCAGCTCCTGCGTTCAAATCCAAATCCATCTTATTCATAAACAGCATATTTTAATCTATCTGTTTTTGAAATCTCCCTCTTACTAAATTAATTTCCCTGGCCCCTCTGATGTAAACACAGCAGAATGTCCACAAAGCATAGATTCAAAGTAATACTTCATTTCTCATCCAAAAACATACAAAAAATAAAAATAGTTTGCAGTGTGATTTATTGTGTCTTCTAATAATATGCAACATAACAAAAAAAAAAATCTCAACTAGTAGAATTATTAACAGAATGGCAATGTAATGTTATCCATTCCTTACACTTTTTTTTTTTTCTTTTTTGAGACAGGGTCTCACTCTGTCACCCAGGCTGCAGTGCAGTGGCACAATCACAGCTCACTGCAGCCTTCTCCTCCTGGGCTCAAGTGATCCTCCCACCTCAGCCTCTCAAGTAGCTGGAACCACAGGTGTGTGCCACCATGCCTGGCTAATTTTTGTATTTTTTATAAAGACAGGGTTTCATCATGTTGCTCAGGCTGGTCTCAAACTCCTGGGCTCAAGCAATCCATCCGCCTTAGCCTCCCAAAGTTCTGGGATTACAGGCGTGAGCCACTGTACCTGGCCATTCCTTATACTTTAAGTGAAATCTTTTAGCTCATTGTAACAGCAAATTGAAGTTACCCCTTAAAAAAACCACAAAACAGCTAAGATCACTTGCTTCTAATCCTGATGTTTGGCCTAGAATAGGTGATCAATTCCCACTTTAAAAGTGCAGGCAAATAATTATTAAAGAAATTTAGAAAGTACAGGCCGTGTAATGAATTTAACTATGGCAAGACACTGACCTCAAGGGCAGTATTATTGTAACTATATTTAAGAATTACAACACAGAGCTCATTATGTGTCAGTCGCTTTTCAACTTACAAAATAGCTAACAATGGGTTTGACATTAACTTTATAATAAATTTAATCATCATCCCTACAGACAAGGATCTAATTTTACTGCATGTAAAAGGAAAATATACATTGCCTTTCTCCTAAAGACCTGAGGAGTTATGAGTCTTAAATTCAAATTAGTTTTAGAAAATCATGTCCCATTGCTCCCATACACTTGTGCCAGATGAAGTGAATAGCAAATTATTCCCCAAAGGACATGGACAGACACAGACAGACAGACATGCATAAACTCACACACACACTCCTTTACAGCCATGACAAATATAGCTACATTGTTAAAATGTCACCAATTCTTTTTTTTGAGATGGAGTCTCTCGCTCTGTCACCCAGGCTGGAGTGCAGTGGCATAATCTTGGCTCACTGCAACCTCCGTCTCTTGGGTGCAAGTAATTCTTCTACTCAACCTCCCGAGTACCTGGGATTACAGGCGCCCGCCACCCCACCCAGCTAATTTTTGCATTTTTAGTAGAGACGAGGTTTCGCCACATTGGCCAGGCTGGTCTCGAACTCCTGACCTCAGGTGATCGGCCTGCCTCGGCCTCCCAAAGTGCTGGGATTACAGCGGTAGGCCACTGCACCCGGCCAATGCCACCAATCTTTTAAGACTCAATCTTCAATGCTCCCTGGCCCACAATTTCTCAAACTGGATGCTTTCACTGATAAGTAAGTTTTCTGGCATTCTCCTTGTTTTACATCTGTACCTTGAACTCCTGAGAACAGGAACCAGTTTTTACTTCACTTTGGGCCATGCCATGCCTTCCCCACTGGCAGACTGCAAAAAAGGAGATTCTAAACAAATTACTGTTGGGGACTGTTTGGACGAACGGAGGCAAGATGGTGCACTTCCGGGTTCTTCTTCACCACCAACTCTTCCCGCGCGCGAAAATGCAGCCGGCGCCGGGGAAGGTGCAGATCAACTGGGCATGCGCCAGGTGACGTCAATCCGAAGAGACCAAGATTTACCTGGTCGCACCTGCGGAACGCCCCGACTCGCCCGTACCCCGCCTATTGCCCTCCCACTCCTAGAAAAGCCACTCTTGGCCAGTGAGCCACGCGGCCTTCCTGAGTCTCTCACTCCTGTCGGGATGTTGGGACAGCAGGAACTCCGTCGGAGAGCCCCACGGGGGACTCTGCCGGCCTCCTTCGCGGAGGCTGACAGACTTCTCCCCCACACCTTAGGTTACCAAAATAAACTTGCAGTTTTGCTCCTACACTTGCCTACCGGCTGGTTCTTTTGCGCCCGCTGGGCTGGTCTTAGAAAAAACAAATCAGGGACTCTTTAATAAAGCCAATGAGCCAATTCATCAAATTAGTTTGTTTTTTCTACCCAAATAGAATTCACACTTCTACAATATGTTTCTTCACTAAAAGAATAAAGAGCCAGTTAAGAGAATTCATTTATTTGGCCCTAAAAGCAGGCACAAAGATCACTTAAACTGTTAAGAGAAATAAATCCACAGCCCAAAGCCTTGCTGTTCCTATTATAAGAGCTACAAACCTAAGCTGTCGCCCTCAGTACCTGCCAAAACTTCCAACTGGGCCCTGATTTGTGAAGAGCAAAGGCCATACAGGCATCTTGTGTGGAAGTCACCAGGTCTTCCCTACTGCAGGGGAGAGATATCTGAGCCAACCATCCATGGCTGGGTGTTCAAATGATAAAGAAGAAAAAAAAAAAAAGAACATTTTGAAAAAATCAAGTGACCAAAACTTGAGAGAATATTATGAGAATATCAAACACAATGGAGCTATTTTAAAAGAAAGCGGAAATCTGGAATAATGAAATCGGCAAGAAGAAAACACTAAGAGCAAAAATACATTTATACATAAGACAACTATTTTTCAAAACTCTTGCTCAGTTTTGGATGTTCTGTTTGCCTCCCAGCTACAAACACATTCTTCACACACGCTGGGAATGATGCTGAAAACTAGTCAGCATTCAGAGGCTTAATCCACAGTCCCAGCGCTGTGCCTGTGGGCTTCATCGTCAGACAGCCATTTGTCCTCAGGAGAGGTTAGGGGTTGAAATGCAAATATGCAAACAACTGAGTTCTTGCCCTAAAATAGCTGGGAAAAGCATGATCCCTTACGCTATCTTTTAAAAACTGAAAAAGAAAAAAGAAAAAAAAGCTTGCAATCTTAAGGATTTGTTTAAACACCTTACTATGTTGCAATTTTGAAGGAGAAAATGATGGAAAGGAAGAAACATACTTGTCCTGGGTAAAATCCATACTCTGGAGAAAAGGTTGACATACGTGTGACACTTGATTTACCAGACCCACTAAAGATGTATTGATTTGTCAATCACTGCCTCAGGCACTTGGTTTCCCCCAAGGGAGAATTAATAATTCCAGCCAACTGATGTATTCTACTGTGAACTAAAATGAATGCAAGAATCTATCCTGTCCCTGTGCACAACCTCCAATTACGAAACAAACAGCAAAAAAAAAAAATGTATCTCTCTGTTTGGGGAATCCTTAAAATTAAAAGTTATTTAACAAAAGAAATACTGTATTAAATCATTGTCATTGGACCTGGGGCAGTGGCTCACACCTGTAATCCCAGCACTTGGGGAGGCTGAGGCGCTGGTCCACCCGAGGTCAAGAGTTCGAGACCAGTCAGGCCAGCCAGGCAAAATCCTATCTGTACTAAAAATACAAAAATTAGCTGGGCATGGTGGCGGGTGCTTGTAGTCCCAACTGCTCGGGAGGCTGAGGTAGGAGAACCGCTTGAACCCAGGAGGCAGAGGTTGCAGTGAGCTGAAATTGTGCCACTGCACTCCAGCCTGGGCAACAAAGCGAGACTCCATCTGAAGAAAAAAAAAAAAAATTGGGAGGGATAGCATTAGGAGATATACCTAATGTAAATGACTAGTTAATGGGTGCGGCATACCGACATGACACATGTATACATATGTAACAAACCTGCACATTGTGCACATGTACCCTAGAACTTAAAGTATAATAAAAAATTAAAAAATTAAAAATAAAAATAAACAAAAAAGAAATAGCAAAAATAAATAAATAAATAAAGGGGAAAAATGTCTTTGATGCCAATAGGCATTTTTAAAAGATGGCTTTAACAAGCTCTAAAGGAGATACGGGCATCACAGAAATGTGACTTCATAACATGGGTAGGAACATGATCTTTTAAGTTAAACTACCAAGATTGACTGTAGCCTCCACCACTGACGAGATGTGTTGTCTTGGGCTTCTTTAAGTCTCAGTTTCGCCATCCATAAAATGAGGAGATACACGTGTCCTTAGGAAATTGAGTAGTGAGGATGAATAGAATGCATCCGGCCTAGCCTCTGACAGGCAGTCAGCCTTCCATCTGGCAGCTCCATTCCCATTACTGTCACTCTAAAATCATATGAAGTATAACACTATGGAAGGCCACACAGACAGGCTCCAGGGCTGAAACAGTTCACAGAGTAGGACAAAGCGCCTTTAATGCTTTCGCAAGGGTCCTTCAGTGTCAACTAAGTGATAGCTTGAAGAGATGTACTCATTAACTAATATATGGATTAAGCTTTCTTTAATATTACCCATGAATCAGAAAATCTAAATCTATCAGAAGATTCTAAAGCAAGTATGAGTAAACGATAGCCCGGGTGTCAAATCTGTTCTACCACCTATTTTTGTAAATAAAATGTTATTGAAAGTGTAGGGGCAGAAAGGGGGTAATCCTCTATAACAAAAGGCAGGTTAACAAGAGAAAAGTATAGCAAATTTATTACATGCATACTTACACAGGGATGTCACAGAAAATATGAAAACTCAAAGAAGAGTCCAATGAGTGATTGTAATTACTATTATCATTTTTAGACAGGATCTCACTCTATTGCCCAGGCTGGAGTGTAGTGGCGCCATCTAGGCTCACTGCAGCCTTGATCCCCTGGACTCCAGCGACCCTCCTCCCACCTCAGCCTCAAAAGTAGCTGGGACTACAGGCATGTGCCACCACGCCTTTTGTTGTTGTTGTTGTTGCAGAGATGGAGTTTTGCCATGTTGCCAAGGCTGGTCTTAAACTCCTGAGCTCAAGCGATCCACCTGCCTTGACCTCGCAAAGGCAGTAAAGCCACAGTTGTACAGGCGTAAAGCCACAGTTAAGTGGAATTTTACACTATCCTGAGGCTACAGAAAGAATAAGAGGCTTGGGGCTTCCAGAAGAGGGTAGCACACAGGTTATGGGAGAAGGAAGGAAAACCTGTCAAAGTGGTCTTGTCATGCAGATGAAGCGTCACAGGTAGCAGCTCTCAGAAAGAATAGAAGTGGACTGTGGCAAAGTTTCTCTGACAGATCTTAAAAGGTGTTAGGCTCTCAGTCTCTTTTTCCTGTGAGTTCATCTTTCCTAGATATGGAGAAAGGGGTGCTCAGAGAAAGCCTGACTGCTCATTTCACTAATGTAGATTTCCTCTACAGATGCAAATCTCCTCCACCAAAGACAGCTTTTCAGGGCTATTCTTGTCTGCAGTTTCTCTGAATAATCATCTCAAAATATGCCAAAGAAGTCTATTTTTGGGGTGAAATATTCCAATTTCCTTCAGAACACATTCCTATATTGTTTATGGCTGTTTGGATCCTATGGCCCACTGTTCTCCCCACAGTGAGTGGTGAGGGATGGTGAGGGACAGGAGGCCTTATGCAGATCTCAGGAGAAATTGGAAAAAGGGTTGAGTCTTACCGCTTTCTCACTGACAGTTCCCTGGGGTGAGAACACAGCAACGCCCTGCAGGGCCACCCTGAGGAAGCACCAGAGACGGGCAGCAGGGAAGGAAAGGATTAGGCAGGACAAGCAGGTTTAGGATTGGCCAATCTGTGTGATCTCAGCAGGCTCTGGGGCTTAGGGGCTGTCCCTATCAGATATCAGATATCTGGCTCTGGGCAATTAGAGCAGGTGTATAGTGGCCTAAAGCATGAGCAGCGAGGTGGTTTGGGGTGTAGACTTTGTTTGTTTGTTTGCTTGTTTGTTCGTTTGTTTGTGACAGGATCTCCCTCCGTCACCGAGGCTGGAACACAGTGGCACAAGCTCGGCTCCCTGTAACCTCAATCTTCCAGGGTCAGGTGATCCTCCCACCTCAGCTTCCCAAGTAGTTGGGACTACAGGCATGCACCATCACACCCAGCTAATTTCTTTGTATTTTTTGTGGAGACAGGGTTTCGCCATGTTGCCCAGGCTGGTCTTGACCTCTTAGGCTCAAGCAGTCTGCCTGCCTCAGCCTCCCAAAGTGCCAGGATTACAGGCGTGAGCCACGGTGCCCAGCCAAGAAGTATGACTTAACCAGCTGCCTAAGAAGGGGACGTGACCAGCCTCTAGCCAGGGCCTCAAAACCGTGTCAAGGCAGCATTTTTTAAAAAACATATTTCACCTGCAAAGCCAAAATTATTTACTATTTGCTGACCCATGGTCCAAAAACAAAGTCTAGATATCTAGTTCCAGGTGGAAGTCACAACCCACATCTTAAATGTGCTTTCCACAAATGTTTATGGAGATAACTCAGGGAATGTAAAATAAGTTAAGTTTTCCCACACTGAGAATGAATGAAATATGTTCTAGAAGTCATGGGGTCGGTTCTCAGCCCCACTTTCAGTCCTGCAGACCACAGCAAGCCCTACAACTCAGTGGCAGCTCACAACAGGCCAGGGATGAGCAGAGTCGATACTGTGGCTGTCACCACGGCAGTGGAGCCCAGTGGTCTGAAGTCAGACAAGCCCATGTTCAAATTTTAGTTCTACCACTTATCGACAATGTGATCTTGGTCAAGTTACCTATATTGGTCATCTGCTGATGCATAACACACTATGCCAAAACCTAGCAGCTTAAATAATTATCACTTATCACCTCCTACAATGTCTAAGGATCAGGAATCCTGGAGCAGCTTAGTTGGGTGGCTTGGGCTCAGAGTCTCTCCAAAGGTTGTAGTCAAGGTGCCAGCCAGGATACCACCATCTAAAGGCTCAAATGGGGTTAAAGAATCCATTTCCAAGCTTATGCCTGGGTAGTTGGCAGGTGATAGGGTTTGGCTGTGTCCCCACCCAAATCTCATCTTGAATTGTAGCTCCCATAATCCCCACGTGTTGTGGGAGGGACCAAGTGGGAGGTAATTGAATCGTGGGGGTGGGTCTTTCCCATGCTGTTCTCATGGTGGTGAATAAGTCACACGAGATCTGACGGTTTTATAAACAGGCATTCCCCTGCACAAACTCTCTCTTGCCTGCTGCCATGTAAGACATGCCTTGCTTCCCCTTTGCCCTCTGCCATGATTGTGAGGCCTCCCCAGCCATGTGAAACTGTGAGTCAATTAAACTGCTTTCCTTTATAAATTACCCAGTCTTGCATATGTCTTTATTAGCAGCATGAGAACAGACTAATACAGCAGGTCTCAATGCCTCACTGGCTGTTAGGCAGAGGTCTCTGTTTCTTATCCCATGGGTGTCTCCATGGATCTCTCCATGGGCTGCTTGAGTATCCTCTCAATATGGCAGCTGACGTTCCGTAAGACAAGTGATCTGAGGGAGAGAGAGAGAGAACACGCAAGACAAGACAGTGCTCAAGAAGGAAGCCAGTCTTTTATGCCTAATCTCAGAAGAAGGACAGCCTCACTTCTGCTGTATGTTATTGATCCCACAGGTTAACCCTGGTACAAGATGGGAGGGGACTACATGAGTATGGGAGTACCAGGAGGTGGGGATCATTGCGGGTAGACTGGCTGTGCATTACCTTTATTTAAGCTTCAGGTCAGGCTGGGTGCAATGGCTCAGGTCTGTAATCCCAGCACTTTGGGAGGTCAAGGCAGGCAGATTGCTTGAGCCTAGGAGTTTGAGACTAGCCTGGGCAGCATCTTGAGACCCTGTCCCAGAAAAAGAAAAAAAAGCTTTAGGTCTACCATCTATGAAGTTAGAATGATAATGATAACAGTATCTGGTTTATAAGGTTTAAATGAGAAAGTACATGTCAAGCCCTCTGACAGGGCTTGGCACTCAGTGAAGGATTCCATCAGTGCTTGCAATTATTATCTACCTCACTGTGGCTACTCCTGCCACTACCACTTCCATAATAATAACAAAAGGGTAAGAAGAACCCTTCAACATCACAGGGAAATTCCCTGTCCTTGGCCACTTCCGGGTGAGCTCTCTTTCCGCTTTACAACAGCAACTGTAACTGTCTGAAAAAAATAAACCTCCAACAAATTCAAACTAGTCTCTTTTTCTCTCACCTTGACCTAAAATCTTTGAACAGACACCCACATAACTCCTCTAGAAAGGCAAACCCAAAAACTGTCAGAGTAAAAAATTCAATGACTTAAGATAAAGGGGATTATCTCCTAAGAAAGAAACTCATTTAAGAAATTGTAGAAACTTCAGACATATCAATTTCAATATTCAAGGACATCACTCATTCAACAGATATTTACTGAGCATGTGTTATATACCAGGCATGGCTCTAGGAGCTGTATAAACAACCTGGAATTTAACAGATGAAATCTCTGCCCTTAGAAAACTTGCAAGCTAGTGGGAAATAAACAAAAAAAAATAGGTTTAAAAAAAAAATAAAAAATAGAGTATGTTAGCTGGTATTGAGTTAGAAGCTGGTAATGAGTTAGATAAAAAAGTACATAAAGGCCGGGCAGGAGGCTCACTCCTGTAATCCCAGCAATTTGAGGGACCAAGGCGGGTAGATTGCTTGAGCTCAGGAGCTGGAGACCAGCCTGGGCAATATGGTGAAATCCTGTCTCTACAAATACATAAATGAACTAATTAAGTAATTAATTAAAGATGGAAAGTGGATGGGATGATGTTAAAATTATCAATAGAGGATCAAAAAAAGTTTCACTGTCATTTGCACAAAATGAGGTGCAAATGGAGGTGACAAGATGAACCATGAGGATATGTCCCGAAAGGGTCACATGCTTGGCCTTCACAGAAGAGCAAGGAGGCCAGTGTGTCTGGAGTCCAATAAGGCTAGGGTAGAAATGGTAGCAGAGAAAGTTAGAGAAGTAAATTGGGGGATGCAGAATCGAGCGCAGCCTTGTAGGCTGTTGTAAGGACTTGGACTGCGTCCTTACAACAAAGAGGCGCCATTGGGTTTTGAGCAGCAATGTAACATAATGTGATTTACATTCTAAAAGCATTACTCTTAGACTACTAAGGGGAATGAGGACAGAGGCAGAGAGAGCCATCAGGAGGCCATTATGAAAATCCAAGTGAGGAATCATGGCAGCTTGAAAAGAATGGCAAGACGGAAGTGGTGAACATCAGTCAGATTCTAGATTTGAGTGGTAGAGTCCAGAGTCTATTAATGAAGTCTATAGGAGCTGTGTGGTACAGAGAAGAGTCACAAATAGCTTCGAATTTTTTGTTTGTTTGCTGGTTTGTTTTTTGAGACAGTCTTACTCTTTCTCCCAGGCTGCAGTGCAATGGCATAATTATGGCTCACTGCAGCCTCGACCTCCCTGGCTCAAGTCCTCCCACCTTAACCTCCCAAGTAACTGAGACTACAGGCGTGTGCCACCACGTCTGGCTAATTTTTATTTTTTGTATTTTTTATAGAGACAGAGCTTCACTGTGCTGCCCAGGCTGATATAGAACTCCCAGGCTCAAGACATCCTCTCACCTCGGCCTCCCAAAGTGCTGGAGTTGCAGATGAGAGCCGCCACACCTGGCCACTTTGAAGTGTTTGGCCTGAGCAACTGAAAGAATGTAGTTGCCATGTACAGAGGTATAAAGAGGCATGGAAAGAGCAATGTGGTGGCGTCAGGAGTACAGTGTGGGACATACTGAGTTTGAGATAACCGTGGGATATCCAAGTGGGATGTAAGGAGACAAGTGATCGACAAGCCTGGAGCTCAGGGGAGAAGTCTGAACAGGGGATATAAAGTTGAAGTTTCCATGATTTGAGAAGATATTTCCATTATTAGAAATGATAGTTAAGGCCAGGCGCTGTGGCTCAAGCCTGTAATCCCAGCACTTTGGTAGGCCGAGACGGGCAGATCGTGAGGTCAGGAGATCGAGACCATCCTGGCTAACACGGTGAAACCCCGTCTCTACTGAAAAAACAAAAAACTAGCTGGGTGAGGTGGCGGGCGCCTATAGTCCCAGCTACTTGGGAGGCTGAGGTAGGAGAATGGCATAAACCCAGGAGGTGGAGCTTGCAGTGAGCTGAGATTCGAGCACTGCATTCCAGCCTGGGCGACAGAGAGAGACTCCGTCTCAAAAAAAAAAAAAAAAAAAGAGAAATGATAGTTAAAGATTCGAGGCTAGGTATGATCACCAAAGGAGTGAGTGCAGACAGAGAAAAGATCTAAGGTCTAAGCCCTGGGGCACTCCAGCAATTAGAATTGGGGGAAAGATGGCCAGGCATGGTGGCTCATGCCTGTAATCCCAACACTTTGAGAGGTCAGGGTGGGCAGATCACTTGAGGTCAGGAGTTCAAGACCAGCCTGGCCAACATGGTGAAACCCAGTCTCTACTAAAAAATACAAAAAAATTAGCTGAGCGTGGTGACACGTGCTGTAATCCAAGCTACTTGGGAGGTTGAGGCAGGAGGATCACTTGAACCTGGGAGGCGGAGGTCGCAGTGAGCCCATATCATGCCACTGCCCTGCAGCCTGGGCGACAGAGCGAGACTCCATCTAAAATAAATAAATAAATGAAATATAGTTGGGGGGAGTAAAGAGAAAACAGCAAAGGACTCTGAGGAGTGACCAGTAAAGTCGAAGGAAACCCAAGAGAGTGGCCTGTGCAAAGCCAAGTGGAGGGAGTGACGAGCTTCGTCCAATGCTATTGGAGTGTCAAGTACCATGAGCAAGTAAACTGAACACTGGGTTCAGGTGCAGGGAGGTCACTGATGACTTTGACATGAGAGGTATTGGAGGAGTGGTGGAGGTGATGCCCCACTGGAATGGGAGAGGAACTGGAGACAGTGAAGATGGTTAACTCAAGGATTTGGGCTATAAACAAAGCAGAGAAATGGATGGTAATTGGAGAATATGGTGCAATGAAAGGAATTCACTCATCATTCATGTAAGCTAATGGGAATATTCCAGTAGAGAAGGAAATATCGGTTGATGGTGCAGGAAAGAAAAGAGGGAATTGCTTCAGTAGTTCCTTGAGAAGGCAAGAGGGGAAAGGACCTGGTGCCTGGTCAGGGGCGGCCTCAGACAGAAGCCAGAAAGTCCATCTAGGGCACAAAGGCAGGAACGTGGGTAGATGTGTCCCACCATGCTCCAGCCCTCCCCGCTGCACTGCTGATGAGGCAGGTTGTAATTACCGCTCTGTGTGTCTGCATGTGTCTCCAAGACCTATGAGAGAGAAAGACCATATAGGTCAACATCGCACCTTCAGTGCCCAGGACAAAGCCTGGTGCAGAGCAAGCACTCAACAAGTATGGTGAACGGCTCCATGCAAAACGAGACAATATCAATTTTACCTGGCAGATATTAAAAAATCATAAAAGTAGAAATCGTAATGCAATGTGGCAATGGCACAAGACAAAACAGACAGATCAATGGAACAGAATTTAAAAACTAAAAAATGCCAGGTGCAGTGGCTCACGCCTGTAATCCCAGCACTTTGGGAGGCCAAGGTGGGTGGATCACTTGAGGTCAGGAGTTCGAGACCAGCTTGGCCAACATGGTGAAACCCTGTCTCTACTAAAAATACAAAAAGTAGCTGGGCATGGTGGCACATGCCTGTAATACCAGCTACATGGGAGGCTAAGGGAGGAGAATCACTTGGACCCAGGAGGTGGAGGTTGCAGTGAGCCAAGATCACACCACTGCACTCCAGCCTGAGATACAAAGTGAGACTGTCACAAAAAAAATAAAAAATAAAAAACAGGCCCAGCACAGTGGCTCACGCCTGTAATCCCAACCCTTTGGGAAGCTGAGGCAAGAGGATGGCTTGGGCCCAGAAGGTGGAGGCTGCAGTGAGCCGTGATTATGCCACTGCATTCCACCCTGGGCGACAGAGTGAGACCCTGTCAATAAGCAGTAATGGCATAAAATGTTTAACAAATGCTGTCAATACAACCTGATACAATAATACAAATATTCAGGAAAAATAATGTTTGCTATGTTATACCACATGCAAAAATGAATCACCAGCTGGGCATGGTGGCTCACGCCTGTAATCCCAGCAATTTGGGAGGCCGAGGATCACTTAAGGGCAAGAGTTCAAGACCAGCCTGGCCAACAAGGTGCAACCCCACCCCCAATCCATCTCTACTAAAAATACAAAAATTAGCTGGATGTGGTGGTGGGTGCCTATAATCCCAGCTACAAAGTGCTGGGATTACGGGCATGAGCAACTGCGCCCAACCAGAAAGTGGTTTCTTGAGATGGAATCTGCTCTTGGTGAAGATGCTATGAACATTGTTGAAATGACGGCAAAGGATTTCAAATATTCTATAAACATAGTTGATAAAAAGGTGGTAGGGTTTGAGAGGATCAACTCCAATTTTGAAAGAAGTTCTATATGCAATGCTATCACACAGCATTGCATGCTACAGAGAAATCTTTTGTGAAGGAGTCCATCGATGCGGCAAATTTTGTTGTCTTATTTTAAGAAATTGTCACTCTAGCCTTGCGACAACTGCCCTGATCAGTCAGCAACCATCAATCTGAAGGCACGACCCTCCACCAGCAAAAAGATTATGACTCACAGAAGCCTCAGATAGATCGTTAGCACTTTCTAGCAATAAAGTATTTTTACTTATTTTTTAATCATGCCATATTCATTTTAATTACATACAAAGATCTAACATGCCACCCACAGACCATTTCACCCACTGCTCTGTTTGGCTGCAGTCTCTTGTCTCTCCCTTCAACAATGGTGAAGCAGACACCCTTTCCTCGGGGGAGAGAAATCCATGGTTTGTTGCCCTTGTCAATAACAAAAATGATGGAAAAGCTGTTGCTGTTGGCATCTTTCACGTGAATCACGTCAAAAGATACAGGGTGCCTCTCTCTGTTGGTGATCACACCAATTCTTCCCCAGTTAGCACCTCCAGTCATCATATACAGATTACCGGTGTCGAACTTCAAAGCAGTGATCTTGCCAGTCTCCAAATCAATCTGAATGGTGTCATTCACCTTAATGAGGGAATCAGGGTGGCGGACAGTGTGAACATCGTGAATCACCAGGTGAGGGATTCCTTTTGCGCGCACAAAGATTTTTCTCATTTTGCATAACTTGTACTTGACTTCCTCAGGTGTAATAGGATGTACAGCAAAGCGACAATTGATGCCATAGATCAGACAGAAATCCTTTCCCATCTTGTCAATGCTGATGACATTCATAATCCAGTAGGGTAGGTTATATCAGTTCGAATCTTGCCATCTACCTTAATGAACCACTGCATGCAGATCTTCTTTACTTCGTCTCCTGTCAGGGCGTACTTAAGTCTGTTCCTCAGGAAAATATGAGGGAGATACTCTCTCAGCTTGTGGGGATCAGTGGATGGACGAGCAGCAAACACACTGGTCAATTTATCCAGCATCCAATGCTGTGGAGCTGCTACCCGCTTCAGATGCTGCTTGGGACCAAAAGCCACAGCTGTAATAGGTGCAGAAAGAGGACCTCCCATCTTCTAGTGCACATAGAAACTGGGAACCAATAAAGTATTTGTACATCAAGGTATGTGGGCCAGGCGTGGTGGCTCACGCCTGTAATACCAGCACTTTGGGAGGCCAAGACAGGTGGATTACTTGAGGCCAGGAGTTTGAAACCAGCCTGGCCAACAAGGCGAAACCCCGTCTCCACTAAAAATACAAAAATTAGCCAGGCGTGGTAGTGCACACCTGTAGTCCCAGCTACCCCGGAGGCTAAGGGTGGGAAATTGCTTGAATCCGGGAGGCGGAGGTTGCAGTGAGCCAAAATCATACCACTGCCCTCCAGCCTGGGTGACACTGAGAGACTCCATCACCAAAAAAAAAAGAATAAATATATGAAAGAACGTTTAACTATTGTATTAGTCTATTCTCCTACTGTTATAAAGAAATACCTGAGACTGGGTAACTTATAAAGAAAAGAGGTTTAATTGGCTCATGGTTCTGCAGGTTGTACAGGAAGCATAGCAGCCTCTGCTTTTGGGAAGGCCTCAGGAAGCTTCCAGTCATGGCAGAAGGCAAAGGGGGACGGAGGCATCGTACATGGTGGCAACAGGAGCAAGATGAGGTTGGGGAGGTGCCACACACTTTAAACAATAGGATCTCTCCAGAACTCACTGTCATGAGGACAATATCAAGAGGAAATCCATCCACATGAGCCAATCACCTCCTACTAAGGCCCTACCTTGAACACGCATGATTACAATTCGACATGAGATTTGGGTGGTGACACAGATCCAAATCATATCAGCTATAGTAATAATAAAATTGCAAATTCAAATAACTTGATTCCAGTCTTGCAATGCCCCCTTCTCAATTAGGCTTGCCTTGATTTCTCTAATTAAAACTGCAACCCTTGGCCAGGCACAGGGGCTCACACCTGTAACCCCAGCACTTAGGTAGGCCAAGGCGGGAGGATCGCTTGAACCCAGGAGTTCGAGACCAGCCTGGGCAACATAGTGAAACCCTGTCTCTACAAAAAAAAAATAATAATAATAATACAAAAAAATAATAAATAATAAATAGCTGGGCTTGGTGTCATGGGCCTATAGTCCCAGCTACTTGGGAGGCTGAGGCAGGAGGATCACTCGAGCCTGGGAGGTGAAGGTTGCAGTGAGCTGAGATCATGCCACTGCACTCCAGCCTGGGTGACAGAGCAAGACCCTTTCTCAAAGAGAAAAACATACAAATGAAAACTGCAATCCTTGGCCAGGTATAGTATCTCACACCATTAACCCCAGTATTTTGGGTAGCTGAGGCAGGAAGATTGCTTGAGCCTAGGAGTTTGAGACCAGCCTGGGCAACATAGGGAGATGTCACCTCTACAATAAATTTAAAATAAAAAACTAGAATCTTCTTCACTCCTTGCTCCTTTAACTTGCTCTGTTTTTTCTTAACTATAGCACTTTTTGCTTTCCAATATACTAAAGGATTTACTTATTTATAACATGTATCGGGTATGTACATGTCCTCCACTCAAATACAGGTTTCATGAGATCAGAGGTTGTTTTATTCAGTAATCTATCTCAAGCACTGAGAATATGCCTAGTACATGGTTAGCAATCAATATCTATGTGTTGAATGAATGCAGCAGATTGACAAAATAATAATACCCACAGTAGGCAAGAGTATGAACCATCAGACTCATGTACTGTTAACAAGAGGGTGAACTGATTAAAGGAACTATATACAATCATACTCGAAAACACTAAACAATCACTGAAAGTGATGTTGTGCAGTTTGGCAAAATACAATTACACTCGGTTCCCCAGGCTGAAGTGCAGTGGCACAATCACTGCTTCCCACCATTTGGACCTCCTGGGCTCAGATGATCCTCCCGCGTCAGCCTCCTGAATAGCTGGGACTACAGGTGCAAGCCACCATGCACTGTTAATTTTTTTCAATTTTTTGTAGAGATGGGGCCTCACTAGGTTGCCCAGGCTGGTCTTGAATTTAGAACTTTTTAGTAAAGTTTCCATCACATTATCGTGGGAATAATACAAATTATAAAATAGCATGTACAGTCTGTTTCCAAGGAAAAAATGCATACAATAAAATCTTATCTATGAGGTGAGATTACAAGTTGCTGTTGTTGTTGTTGTAAGACAGAGGCTCGCTCTGTGGCTCAGGCTGGAATACAGTGGCACCATCCTAGCTCACTGCAGCCTCAAATTCTTGGGCTCAAGCAATCCTCCTCCCTCAGCCTCTTGAGGAGCTGGGACTACAGGTGTGCGCCACTATGCCCAGCTAATTTTTTTATTTTTTGTAGAGACAGGGTCTTGCTATGTTGCCCAGTCTGGTCCCAAACTCCTGGGTTCAAGCAATCCTCCCACCTCAGCCTCCCAAAGTGCTGGGTTTACAGGTGTGAGCCACTGCATCTGGCCTGCCATATTTATTTTCTACAATGAATATGTATTAGATGTATAGCAAGCAAGGGAAACATTTTTTAAAAGAAGAAAATAGAAACTACCTGGTTAATACACATAGGCTTTCCTGTTTTAACAAGGATATCGGAAGAGTAAGAACATATTTTAGAAGATTCACTCTGCAGTTACATTAAATGGAAACTAGCAAGCAAAGAGAGATGGGTAACCAAATGTAGGCTATTTAAATGTCCTCTCTATTGTCTGTAGTTTTTAAATTGCAAAAAGTAAAAGTGTGTATAAAATAAATTGTATGAAAGTTTCCGGATTAAAAAGCCCATTCTCTTCTCAGCAAGACCGGGATATTCTTATGGAACGAAATTCACAAATTCTGACCATCCTTGAAGCCAAACTCAAGCCCGCTGGCCGCACACAAATCTGCCTGTTACTCCTTAATAAGGCAGGAGTTCCTTTGGGCTTGGGCTAGGGTCAAATGGTTCTGTGTGAAAGCCACCCATTCCTGCCAATCACACAACCCCTGGAAACAGCACGGCTTATTGTGAAAATTAATTCAGGGAGTTTAAACACCACCAAACAGAATAGTTTAAAAAGAAAAAAAATCCCTGCGGTTTAGAAAATTCTAGATGCATTATGACTCTTCGGTATGAGTCCCAGGCTATATGCATTATACCGGCAACACCTGGGAAAACATAAGATGTCTTTTTTAATCCATCAGATAATTACACCGACTACAAGGACATTTTGGCAACTACTAGAAAATACTGCCCTCTGGTGTTAAGGTCATTCCACACTGATTAACATAACAAAAAGGAAAAAAAAAGAAAAGCCTTTCTTAAACACAAAAACCACTACCTTCAGGGACTTACGTTTTTACTTGCAAAAAATCTGAACACAAAATCCCAAAGGATTTTACGGGTATATATTGTGGACACCTTCCCCATTGTGCCTGGAAAATACCTACTAACGTTATTACAAGCTGTCTCAATCAATTCACGTCAGAGGATCTCCTCTCCAAGAGCTATATTCAGCTGTCTCTTGAACAAAACAAAACCAAAAAGTACTTTCAAGAGCTTCTGTAGGGGAGAAGTTTCTGGAAAATAAACTAAAGATTATTTTCACAGAAAATTTTCTACTAATCCTGGTAGGAAGAATAGAAAGAAGAGCAATATTACGATATTCTATGTATTATAGAAGTCTTTAAAAATGTGAGACAATTTTTATGAAAAACAAAATAGCCACATGAATAAAGAAGCTGGCAATCACTGGTTATATACTGATCATCTTATTCCTGCTTAAAGGTACTTCAAGAATAAGATAGAAAGGAGGTTCTGTCATAGCTCTCCGCTATAAGAAAATAAAACTTTACAAGGGCAGGGCATGCCGTTCTGATGGTTACACACACAAGAATTGCATGCACAAATTCAGCAGTCTTGGCTGGACATGGTGGTTCACACTTGTAATCTCAGCGCTTTCAGGACAAGGACACCATGCCCAGCTTTTTTTTTTTTTTTTTTTTTTTTTTCAGATGGGATCTCATTCTGCCTCCCAGGCTGCAGTGCAGTGGCGCGATCTTGGCTCGCTGCAACCTCCACCTCCTGGGCTCAAGCAGTTCTCCCACTTCAGCCTCCCTAGTAGCTGGGACTAAAGGTGCCCACCATCATTCCTGGCTAATTGTTTTTTGTATTTTTTGGTAGAGATGGGGTTTCACCATGTTATCCAGTCTGGTCTCGAACTCCTGAGCTCAAGAGATCCGCCTGCCTTGGCCTCCCAAAGTGCTGGGATTACAGGCGTGAGCCACCAGGCCCAGCCCATAATCTTTTGTAGAGATGGAGCCTCACTGTGTTGCCAATAAAAGAAACCAAAGTTCCATGGAGAAATGGCTGATTCTAAGACTAGGGCAGGAAATACACAGGATAAGCCTGGAGCACCTACTAGTACCAGAAAGTAGGAAAGTGCTCAAAATAGACAAACCAAAAACAAGCCCACATCAGTGGGGAGATGTCAAAGGCTCACAGGATCCAACTGAAAGAGATCCCAATAGTCAAAGCTGGACAACTTGAGTAACAAAATAAAATAGATCGGATCATAACCCAAAGCATGGAATAAACACTCATGAGTTCACACTGATATTAACAATTGCAGGTCTCCTTCCTCATCCACTGCAAATTGGTTCCAGGACCCCCGTAGATACCAAAAGCCATGGATGTCCAAGTCCTTTATATATAATGGTATAGTATTTGCACATAACCAGCACACATCCCCCTGTACACTCTAATTACATTTAGATCACTTATAATAACTAATACAATAGAAATGCTATGTAAATAGCTGTTCTACTGTGTTGATTGTTTTATTTATTTATTTATTTGGTGTTTTTGTTTTTTGTTTTTTTGAGATGGAATTTTGCTCTTGTCACCCAGGCTGGAGTACAGTGGTGCCATCTTGGCTCACTGCAACCTCTGCCTCCTGGGTTCAAGTGATTCTCAGTCTCAGCCTCCTGAGTAGCTGGGATTTCAGGCACTTGCCACCATGCCTGGCTAATTTTAAATTTTCAGTAGAGACAGGGTTTCACCATGCCGGCCAGGCTGGTCTCAAACTCCTGACCTCAGGTGATCCACACGCCTTGGCCTTCTAAAGTGCTGGGATTATAGGCGTGAGCCACTGTGCCTGGCCGGTTTGTATGATTTTTTACTGGGTTTCTTTCCCTGATATTTTTGATCTGTGGTTGGCTGAATCCACAATGTGGAATCAGAGAATACAGAGGGCTGAGTGTAGAAGGGGAAGAAAAGACCTGTCTCCCACAAGGAAGAAGTTCAACGAATTCTCACAGATACTCCACCCCCACAGAGGTGGAGCATAACTCCTCACTCCTGAAGTGTGGCTTGCATGTAATGATTTCCTTCCAAACACAGGAGAAGAGTAAATTTACAGTGGAGAAACCTGACCAACACTGCCTTTGGCAGGTGATCAAGGTCAACGCTAACAGTGATAAGTTATATTGATAGTATATTGTAATATATAGTATTATAGTATATATAGTAATATATAGTATTATAGTATATATAGTAATATATAGTATAGTATATATTGATGCACTACATCATGACATGAGTTATATCATTATAATTATGGTGAGTTGTATAATTATTTCATCATATATTGCATTGTAATCATAATAGAAATAAACAGCACAATAAATACAAAGTGCTTGAATCATCCCCAAACCAACCCTCAACCCTTACCCTAGTCCATAGAAAAATTGTCTTCCAGTCCAGCATGGCTCACACTTGTTATCCCAGCACTTTAGGAGGCCAAGGTGGGCAGATCACTTGAGGCCAAGAGTTCAAGACCAGCCTGGCCAATATGGCGAAACCCCTTCTCTGTTAAAAATACAAAAATTAGCTGGAAGTACTGGCGCACACCTGTTATCCCAGCTACTCGGGAGTCTGAGGCACAAGAATGACTTGAACCCAGGAGGAGGAGGTTGCAGTGAGCCAAGATGCGCCACTGCACTCCAGCCTGGGCGACAGAGTGACTCTGTGTGAAAGAAAGAAAGGAAAGAAAGGAAGGAAGGAAGGAAGGAAGGAAGGAAGGAAGGAAGGAAGGAAGGAAGGAAGGAAGGAAGGAAGGAAGGAAAGAAAAGAAAGAGAGAGAGGCCGGGCGTGGTGGCTCAAGCCTGTAATCCCAGCACTTTGGGAGGCCGAGACGGGCGGATCAGGAGATCGAGACTATCCTGGCTAACACAGTGAAACCCCGTCTCTACTAAAAAATACAAAAAATTAGCCGGGCATGGTGGCGGGCGCCTGTAGTCCCAGCTACTCCGGAGGCTGAGGCAGGAGAATGGCGTGAACCCCAGAGGCGGAGCTTGCAGTGAGCTGAGATCCAGCCACTGCACTCCAGCCTGGGCGACAGAGCAAGACTCCGTCTCAAAAAAAAAAAAAAGAAAAGAAAAGAAAGAAAGAAAGAGAGAGAGAGGAGAGAGAGAGAAAGAGAG